>NC_081552.1:50561945-50761945 GCF_963082655.1 Stomoxys calcitrans | reverse complement strand
ATATAAACCGATCTTGGGTCTTGACTTCTTGAGCCTCTAGAGTGCACAATTCTTATCCGATTTGAATGAAATTTTGCACGACGTGTTTTGTTAAGATATCCATCAACTGTGTCAAGTATGGTTCAAATCGGTTCATAACCTGATATAGCTATCATATAGCTATATCTATCATTCTAGAGGGCGCAATTCCTATCCGATTTGGCTGAAATTTTGCAAGACGTTTTTTATTGTTACTTTCAACAACTATGTTAAATAAGGTTCAAATTGGTTCATAACCTGATATAGCTCCAATAGAAACCGATCTGGGATTTTGACTTCTTTAGCCTCTAGAGGTCGCAATTATTATCCGATTTGCCTGAACTTTTGTACGACGGATTCTCTCATGATCATCAACATACGTGTTTATTATGGTCTGAATTGATCTATAGCCCGATACAGCTCCCATATAAATCGATCTCTCTATTTTACTTCTTGAGGGCGCAATTCTTATTCGAATTGGCTGACATTTTACACAGCTCTCCAACATATAATTTAATTGTGGTCCAAACCGGACCATATCTTGATATCGCTCTAATAGCAGAGCAAATCTTTTCTTATATCCTGTTTTGCCTAAGAAGAGATGCCGGGGAAAGAACTCGACAAATGCGATCAATGGTGGAGGGTATATAAGATTCGGCCCGGCCGAACTTAGCACGCTTTTACTTGTTTTGTCTACCCACGCTATGTGATAAAAGCGAAGCATATGTTTGACTCATTCTCACTTCTTTTCGCAATGGATATGTGTGAAAGGGACCACAATATAATCTTGATCAATGCACAATTAATACTACTCATAAATAACAATTTAATTCAAACAATTAAATTTATGTTCAACGTATGCCTTGTCTATCAATCACTTCCGTGATACATAAGAAAATCGAGTTTCTATGTCAAAAATTATTAAAGCAATTAACAACTTTTTTGAAAAGTTTTTTATAAGTCAATACCATATTTAATCGGTCAAATATAGGTCTTAATTTTTTTCTGTTGGCGTTGTCGAAGGCGAAAATCGGCAGCAGTTGTAGTAGAAGGCGAATTTCACATTTCATCGTATTAATCGCCGTCGATTTTTTGACAATATAAAAAATTGTTGTGGTAAATAAAAACAAGTAAAAACGTGTTAAGTTCGACCATGCCGAACTTTGGATACCCACTACCATGAATATATTAATAATCCTATTTTTTATACCCACCACTTATCTAGTCATTCTGTTTGTAACACCTCGAAATATTCGTCTAAGATACCCCAAAGTATACATATTCTTCATCGCCTCGATATTCTGAGTCGATCTAGCCATGTCAGTCCGTCCATCTGTCGAAATCACGATAGCGGTCGAACGCGTTAAGCTTGCCGCTTGAAATTTTTAACATTGATGTATGGGGATTGCAAATGGGTCATATCGTCTCAGATTAAGATATAGCTCCCATATAAACCGATCTCCCGATTTGATTTCTTGAGCCCCTGGAAGCCGCAATTTTTGATATAGCTCTCAAGGGAACCGGTCTCTCGATCATCCTTGTTCGGTTCCTAAAAGCTTTAATTATGCTAGCTTGACAGAAGTTTGGTACGTAGAATAAATGTATGCCCTTCAACTAAATTTATTTTGTATACATTTTAAGCAGAATCCATGGTGGTGGGTTCCCAAGATTCGGCCCGGCCGAACTTAGCACACATTTACTTGTTCCTTACTGTTCTAACTCTTGTTTTTCTTCTGTTGTCTCTAGGTCTGATGTAGTGACTCACACCCTTTAAGTTTTCACCTACAATTTTCCTTACTTGTATATCACAATAGGCCAAACTGGCCTACAAGTAGCCACCTTGATTGTTGCTTCTCATACCCTGGCTGTGTATCCATACCCTGTTGAGAATGAACCCTTAACATTTTTAAAGGTTTTATACATTATTTTATTTTTTGTTTCAACTTTTTGTTTTTTTGTTTTTCATTGTGATGAGTTTTTCAATAAAATTTAGTTTGTTTATACTAATAATTTTATTTAATTATTTATATATATATATATTTATTTATATGTATATATGCATAATGTAACGCCGCTCTCATTTCCTCCGTGTATAATTTAATTATGTATGTATAATTATGTTTATAATGTAATAGATATAATTATAATTATTATAATTTATATATCAACTAAAAATACACGTCAATTTACTTGGGTTTACAGATTGCGTTATAGAAAATTGAATCAGGACTATTTTCAGGAATAATTGAAGTTGAAATTTAACATCTTTTTGTTGCTCAATCTATAGTTAACACAATTGCTTGATACTATTTCGATAAATGATTTTTTTTTTAATTTGGGTGTGTTTAGTTTTAGTTTAGTTAAGATTTTTTTATTTAGTGTTGTTGGCTGTTGTAGTTTGTTTTTGTTATTTTTTATATTAAATCTGCTAAGAATACCATACATATGTACTTAATATACAGATTGTATTTCTATTTTTTAATGATACATACATTTTTGTTTTTTTAGTGAATTAAAACTTTTTTTACTATTTCTTTCTGTTTTCTTGCTTAAATACATGATATAGTGGTTGCAGTAAATTTTTTTATATATAATTTAACAGGTCTTTTTTTTTGATAAATTTTTTACATTTTCTTTTAAATACAGTGTTTTTTTTTTGAAAAATTTATTGAATTTAACGGAAAAACTAGCAAAGTGTTAATTAAACCAACTATAAATTACATACATACTCGTACATATGTATATGTTTTACAAGTTTATCAAATTATAATGGTACATAAAGCTTTAGTTTATATGAGAATATGTTTTTTGTTTTTTTTTAATTTAATTTTCATTTACAAAATTTATGAATGGAATGAATAAAAGTTTGCGGTTACTTTTTTTTCTTTAAACTTTTTTGAATGAACAAAATGTATTTTTTTTCTTTTCAAATCACGACGACAATGAAAACGCATTACAGAACACACATTATAGAAAATATACAAACTAAATTAATAATAAATACTAAAAAGAAAGAAGAAAACAAACTACAAATCAATTTTTACATCTTATAATGTTGTATTGTAGTATTAGTTAAAGGCACTCACAATTAATATCATTTTGTCATTTCAAATCTTTTTCAACCCATTCTATGAGAGCAATTTAAATATTTAAAAATTAAAATTAATGAGAGTCTCACTCACACCAAGTCTCATTTCAATTACAGAGCGACCGTTATGTTCGAGCAACAACAATAGCAATTGATTTATCTATAACCTTCCATACTTTGGATTAGCTTAAGCAAATGGTGATTTTTCCAAACAGCCAATTCTTGAATTACCACACCGCTGATACCAAGATAATTATCAAAAGCAATAGCAATGAAATTTATGACCTTTCAAACTATGGCAATCTTAAGCAATTAATGGTGAATTACCACACAGCCGATTCATGATGATGATTATCACCCGGCAAGGGATAGCTGTGAGCACCGCACAAGCTGGAACCTTGAGGTCCGATCTGTGTTTTGTTTGTTGCTGTCACGAGAAGCTTAGCTGCGAGCTACCGGGCGCGTCCACGGGTTGCGGATAGTGGAATGCTCCATCCGGAGTAACTGTAACTGCAATCGAGCGGAGAGTCTCAGTGAGAGGTCGGGTGGCACTGACTCCAGCACAAATACTAAGTGCCACAATTTCATGTGGAGGTGGCGACAACATGACCAAAACTGCGTGGTAGGTAATTCTTCTGTTGACACATTGGTCACCAAGGAACTGAATGCGGAGTTAACATGGATCACATGTATACATAACTATCAGTCATGGCGGAAAAATCAAAATCATTTGATTTTTCAATGAACGGCATCTATCGATTACCGTTTGCAAAGAAATTTGTAATCATTAATTGACGGAAATGGAAAGAAAAATCGTTGTTACGTTTTTGGCAAAAGCTGTAATCAAGTAGTACATACGATGAGTACGATCATGATGAACCGTATGAAAGGGCCATAATATTAGGCCATCTATGCAGCACATCATGATCGTACTCATCGTGTGTACAAGCAAGATATATTAATTTACAGATAGTGGCAGTTGCCTAACAACATAATATTGAGTGGACTATCTGTCAAAATCAGTGATTAGTTCAACTCTGATTTTGTGCATGTTACTAGTTCGCGCCATTTTTCGTTATTTGTGTGTGTTATAGTTCTTAACTATAATACACACACACATACAACCAAAACTCGTTGACAGATAGTGCACTTCGCGAGAAAAAAAGTTGCTCAGCTGTTTACGGTACACTACCTGGTAATTATGCCATGTGTACAAATACATTATTAAAGCTTTTGCCTAAAACGGTACATCGATTTTTTTCCTTTGATTTTATTTCATTTTCCATACTTTTCTTCTCTTTTATAGATTTTATTTCTTTTATTTTATTTATTTCTATCAAGAAATGATTACACATTTCGATTTAAAAGAAATTCGAAAAATCCAATGATTTTGATTTTTTAACCATGACTGATGGTCATGTGTACATGTGACGGATACACCTTTATTTTCACCAATGCTATTACAATAACAACGCATCACGATGTGTCATTTAAACTGTCCTTAAAAGTTAATGCTTTTTTGAGCCTTCTTCTTTCCTGTATATTGGTCACCAATTGCTTTGGTAATTATCGATAATCTCGTATATGGAAATCACCACTTGCTTAAACCAATAAAAGTAAAGTAAAGCTGCCATTAGACGATAAGACATGCCATATGAACTGTCACTTTCTGTATTCATAAGATTTGTCTTATTACGTCGAATACGTATTGTACTTTTTTGTAGACATGTATCTACAGGTGTGTTCGATGAAATAAAAACTCGATTTAATCGAAGAAGTTGCATATTTAATCCAAAATTCATTTGTCATATTAAATTTGTCGTACGTATCTCACGATTTGTACAACTTTTAGAGTTGCTATTTCTGAAATTACATATGACATGTCTTGTCGTCTAATGGCGGCTTAGTCATAAATAAATCAATTGTTGTTGCTTGAACATAGCAGTCGCTCTGCAATTCAAATAAGCCTTTGTGAGTGTAAAACTCTCCTCATTTTAATTCTACTGCTCTCGTGTTTTTTTTAGAAGAGCGAGCATGGACTGAATAAATATGAAGTGGGAGATTGATAATAAATGGGAGTGTCATTATAACTTATAAGCCACTTTAGTTTTAAGACACCTACTTTTTCCAAGGATTTTGAAAATCTAAAACCCCAACCAGCTTCTATTCTTCTTCTTATCTGCGATATTTTGCTTTTTTCTTATAGAAAATTATTAAATATATGACTTTTATTCTCTCATTAAGATTTTCTTGGAAATAAAATGTATGTGTGGCCTCCCTTAGTTTAGTGTGAGTGTGGGTGTGTGTATAAATGAATTTTTATTGGCTTCCTTATCAATTTGTTGATGATTTTTCGTCACATCTTCTTTTTCCGTATTTACATTCCATCACACATTGCTATCGGTGCCCACCGCGCCCGTAAATGAGAATGGTTGGGCATTATTAATAATGCCAGCACGATCATTTGTAGTCGTACCCTGAGTACCACCGCCTGCCAAACCGGAATTAACTGCAGCTTGTCTCATGTCGGCAGCTGAAGCTCTGTAAATTGAAACAAAGATATAAGTTATTAAAAATGTTTCAAATTAAATAAATATATATATAAAAACATGCATATATGTATGTATTATATAGTACATCTAAAGGAATTTATTTTTATAATCATATAAGTACAGTGAAAAAAGTGTGCAGCAATAACAAACATCACCTTTACTTCAAACATCCGTACATAGTGCTGGTGACGTTACATTATAAAGGGGAAATTAATGAAATTTATAATGAAAAAAAAAATAAGTTTTTGTTTTTAAGTGGAGCTTCTCACCGAAATTTGGTAGGGAATCCTTAATATATTTAATGCTATACACAACTCAAGCCACTCTACATGATTCTAACCACATTCGATTCACGTTTATCCAATCATAGAGCAAAAGCTTTTTTTTAAATTTGGCAAAAAAAATGGAAATTTTTCTATGGCAAACACAAAAGAATGCCTCTTAATAATTACTGTCGGAGCTATCGAAGATTTGCTTTGTTGAAATTAGGGTTCTGCAGAAGCACAGGCTCTTTACGTTATAAAACAAGCCCAAGAAATGTGCGTTAAATGTCAATCCATGAACCTCCCATACGAGTACATGGGACTCAAATGAAAGGCATTTGGTAGCAATGTGTGAATCAGCGGAGCTGCTGAACTTGGAGGCTATAAGGAGCGCTGCACCTACATATTGGGTGTGAGGCACGAAGATCTCCTCGGCCTTTCGTAGTTTGTTCGAGCTGCCAAATCTTTATCTTGGTCCATTCTCCAAATTTTTTTGTTCCATAGTTCTGAAAAATCCCTACAAACAAATTAAATTTTTTTGAAACTTAAATATAAATTTAAAAATTTATAAAAACTGGTGAGGACCAAGAGATAGGTCAAATATCTAGGAATTCGAGTGGCGCAACTCGATTGACTTAAGACAAACACAGGTGGTCCTCTCCCCAATAAGCAGAGACTCTTAATAGGATGGAAATATGGGGACAAACACTGCAGGCAGCATGCCAAACGAAATCCCTACTCTTGATACACAGGTCGACTGTTGCCCTTGTATTAGGTGGAATGTTCTGCTGGACCTACCGACCATTGAGCGTGACAGGCTCTACACCGCGAGTTGCAACAACCAGTGAGAAGAGGGTGAGATTCAAAGGAATCATACTCGGGCCATACAAGAGGAGACTAAGGAGAATGAGAGTCGGGGTAGGTGAACGTGACAACTTATCCCCAATGTATGGATGTGGAGAGATTGGAAGCACGGCAACATCGACCTTATGTTCCACATACATTGACATGCCAAGTAGGAATCCCAAAGTGGACTTTCGACTAATCGATTAGTCGACATTTTGTGTAAAAAAGTTGAAAAGTCAAAGTCGACCTTCAATGATTAAAAAGTCGAATAATTGATTTTGAAGTCGATTAGTTGCACTGAGAAAAAAAGCTGCACAAAGGCACAAGTTTGGCTTTTCTAATGTTGCTTTGTTGTTGTTTCCAATTTTACGATTCATTGCTCTTTGGGTTACTCTTGTTAGCAGAAATATATTTGTCTACCCAACAACGTAGGATGGGGGTATACTAATCTAGTCATTCCGTTTGTAGCACCTCGAAAAATTCGTCTAAGACCCCATAAAGTATACATATTCTTGATCGTCTCGTCGTTCTGAATAGACCGAAATCACGATAGAGGTCGCGTAAAGCTAGCCGCTTGAAATTTTGCACAGATTGGGGATTGCAATTGGGCTATGTCGATTCAGATTTAGATATAGCTCCCATATAAACCGATCTCCCGATTTGACTGCTTGAGTCCCTGGAAACCGCAATTTTGCTAAGTACAGTCCAAATCAGTCTTTAACCTGGTATAGGTCCCATACAAACCGATCGCCCGGTTTATATGAGACGTGCATGTGGTATTTTGTTATGACTTCCAACAACTGTGCTAAGTACGACCCAAATCGGTCTATAACCTGATATAGCTCTCATAAAAACCGATCTCCCGATTTGACTTCTTGAACCCCTGGAAGCCGCAATTTTTAGTTCGATTTGGCTGAAATTTTGCACGAAGTGTTATTTTATAACTTTCAACAACTGTGCCAAGTACGGTCCAAATCGGTCTATAACCTGATAAAGCTACCATTTAAACCGATCGCTCTACTTGACTTCCGACTTGACTTGCGACTTACAAGCCGCAATCTGGAGTCTGGAATGTAGTATTTTGTAATGACTTCCAACAACTGTGCCCAGTGCGGCCAAACTCAGTCTTTAACCTGATATAGCTCCCATGTAAACCGGTCTCTCGATCATCCTTGTTCGGTTCCTAGAAGCTTTAATTTTTGCTGGTTCGACAGAGCTTGGTATGTAGAATAAAATTATGCCCTACAACTTAATTTATTTTGTATACATTTTTAGCAGAATCCATAGTGGTGGGTTCCCAAGATTCGGCCCGGCCGAACTTAGCACGGTTTTACTTGTTTAAATTGAAAAGTTATTTAAACGGAAGGCAAAATATGGTAATATCATTACATGCTTGAATCGATTTGATTAGCATCAGCAGCAGTATTCAGATATAATAACTCGGGCCAAAGTTTGTGCATATACAAGCCAAATTTTAGGGATTACGTCCTTATAAGAGTAAGCTTCAACTTAATAGTTTTATGTTTATGGAAGTTACATTTTGGCACAATTGTATTTTTTATCCATTATATTCGAGGATGAGCTGTATAGGATTATATATTTTCATTGCCCCCGCATAGACTAAACTCCAGATTTGAAATCTTCAGCTCCTTAAAGGCGCATTAATTGTCCGACTTTGCTTAAGATTGGAAAATTTGGTTATAATATACTCATCACAGTCCATATTTTGATATAGCTACCATATAGATCGATCTCCAGATTAAACATCTTAAGCTTATAAAGAGCGAATATATCGAATATGGTCCATATCGGTCCAACTTTAGGTGTATGTACCATACTAATGTACCCCAATTATCGGTATTTTTGCTCTGAAACCCAAATTTTTGTTCCAATTTCCTTGGGCTGTCGAAAGTATATTCCATAGACGAATCGACCAATATTTCATAGTACCTCCTATATAAGGGTACATTTATCAGATGGTATTTGGAATAGATAGACACCCTTTTGGGGTAGGCGGTTTTTTTATACCCTCCGCCATAGGATGGGGGTACACTAATTTCGTCACTCTATTTGTAACACCTCGAAATATGCGTCTGAGACCCCATAAAGTATATATATTCTTGATCGTCATGTCATTTTAAGTCGATCTAGCCATGTCCGTCGGTCTGTCTCTCCGTCCGTCCGTCCGTCTGTCTGTCAAAAGCACGCTAACTTTCGAAGAAGTTAAGCGAGCCGCTTGAAATTTTCCACAAACATTTTTTATTAATGTAGGTCGGTTAGGATTTTAAGTGGGACAAATCGGTCCATGTTTTGATATTGCTGCCATATAAACCGATCTTGGGTCTTGACTTCTTGAGCCTCTAGAGGGCGCAATTCTTATCCGATTTGGCTGAAAATTTCCATTAGATGTTTTGTTATAGTTTCTAACAACTGTGCCAATTATGGTTTATATCGGTCCATAACCTGATATCGCTGTCATATAAAACTAATTGGGGTCTTGACTTCTTGAGCCTCTAGATGGCGCAATTCCTATCCGATTTAGCTGAAATTTTGCATGAGGTGTTTTGTTATAACTTCCAACAATATGGTTCAAATCGGTCCATAACCTGATATAGCTGCCATATAAACCGATCTGGGATTTTGAATTCTTGAGCCTCAAGAGGGCGTAATTATTATCCCATTTGGCAGAAATTTTGTACAACGGCTTCTCCTATGACCTTCAATATCCGTGTCAAATATGGTCTGAATCGGTTTTCAGCCTGATACAGCTCCCCTATAAACCGATCTCCCTATTTTACTTTTTGTGCCCCTAAAAGGCCCAATTCTTATTCGATTTCGCTGAAATTTTACACATAGACTTCTATTATGGTCTCCAATACTCAATTCAATTAGCATAGCAATTATTTTCTTTTTTCCTTAGTTTGTCTAAAAAGAGATACCGTGCAAAGAACTCGTGAAATGCGATCCATGGTGGAGGGTATGTAAGATTCGCCCGGCCGAAATTAGCACGCTCTTACTTGTTTAATGTCTAATGATGACGACAACAACAAAATTTGGAAAATTCGATATATTTGAAAAATGGTTTTTGGTTATGCCGTATACATAAAATCGGATAGTTTAAATATATTTTTGTGTGTTTTTTTTTTGGATTTTATAGAGGAAGAAATGGAGAATAAAAGTTCGTTACTCATATGTGCAATAAAATGCAATGTTCTACTTGGGTTTTAACATTCAGAAAATCACAAGTTGAAAGTCGGCTAGGATATAGAGAACATTTCAAGCTTTAATTGATATGCCAAAAAAGGGAAAAATAAACGGAAGTGTGGAAACTTTTGGTATTTAGGAAAAAATTTTTATTCGGCCAGTGTGCGCCAATCCAAATTTCATTAGATTACCTCTTTCCTACCTCGAGCTAGAATTTTTCTAAGACTTCTATTCTTAGGTATTTTTCTTTACATTCGTCGTTAACCCATATCTGTCGATCCGTTCAACAGAACGGTCGAAATCACGGGTAAAAAAATGGGTTCAAGTTTTTATATTCTGCACCGAGGCGCCCCGGGTAACCGAGTTGGTAGCGTGCTCGAACTGCCAGTGCGGGGGTCATGGGTTCGATTCCCACCAGGGGCCTTGGACTGTCGCTATTGTGGTATCGCAATGGATTTAAAAATTGTCCAAGTGAGTCTGGAAAGGACTTTCACTCTTACCTGACCTAACCTAACCATACCCTAAATCACTATTGTCGTACCCTTTAAGGGCATACCGATCGACCTATATTCACTTTCTGATTCGATTTAACTATGTCCGTCTGTCTGTTCGTGTGTCTGTCTGTCCTTCTGTCTTTCTGTCCATGTTAAATTGTGAACAAATTTATTACAGATTTGGATATAGCTCCCATATATATGTTTGCCCGATTTGGCCTAATACTGCAATAATATCATAACTTGTCAACTGATCCTCTCAAAATTAGGCACAAAGGTTTCATTTATGACTCTTCGGATCACTAGTGAATTTCGGTTCAGATTGTATGTGTGTCACCCGATTTTTACTTTTAGAGCCTTTGCAAACATTTTTATCAAACGAACTTCTCAAAATTTCTCTATGACTCCTAAAATATGTACAATTTTTATACCCTCCACCATAGAATGGGGGGTATACTAATTTCGTCATTCTGTTTGTAACTACTCGAAATATTCGTCTGAGACCCCATAAAGTATATATATTTTTGATCGTCGCGACATTTTATGTCGATCTAGCCATGTCCGTCCGTCTATCTGTCGAAAGCACGTTAACTTCCGAAGGAGTAAAGCTAGCCGCTTAAAGTTTTACACAAATACTTCTTATTAGTGTAGGTCGGTTGGTATTGTAAATGGGCCATATCGGTCCATGTTTTGATACAGCTGCCATATAAACCGATCATGGGTCTTGACTTCTTGAGCCTCTAGAGTGCGCGATTCTTATCCGATTGGAATGAAATTTTGCACGTCGTGTTTTGTTATGATATCCAACAACTGTGCCAAGTATGGTTCAAATCGGCCCATAACCTGATATAGCTGCCATATAAACCGATCTTAGGTCTTGACTTCTTGAGCCTCTACAGTGCCCAATTCTTATCCGATTGGAGTGAAATTTTGCACGACGTGTTTTGTTATGATATCCAACAACTGTGCCAAGTACGGTCCAAATCGGTACATAACCTGATATAGCTGTCATATAAACCGATCTTGGGTCTTGATTTCTTGCGCCTCTAGAGGGAGCAATTCTTATACGGTTTGAATGAATTTTTGCACGAAGTATTTTGTTATGATATCCAACAACTGTCCCAGGTATGGTTCAAATCGGTTCATAATCTGATATAGCTGTCATATAAACAGATCTGGGGACTTGATATCTTGAGCTTCTGAAGGGTGCAATTCCTATCCGATTTGGCTGAAATTTTGCATGACGTATTTTATTTTTACTCTCAACAACTGTGTCAAATAAGGTTCAAATCGGTTCATAACCTGTTATAGCTGTCATATAAACCGATCTGGGGACTTGACTTCTTGAGCCTCTAGAGGTCGCAATTATTATCCGATTTGCCTGTTTTTTTGTACGACTGATCCTCCCATGACCATCAACATACGTGTTTATTATAGTCTAAATCTGTCTATAGCCGATAAAGCTCCCATATAAATCGAATCTATTTTTCTTCTTGAGCCCCCAAAGGGGGCAATTCTTATTCGAATTGGTTGACATTTTACACAGGTCTCCAACATATAATATAAATGTGGTCCAAACCGGACCATATCTTGATATCGCTCTAATAGCAGAGCAAATCTTTTCTTATATCCTTTTTTGCCTAAGAAGAGATGCCGGGAAAAGAACTCGACAAATGCGATCCATGGTGGAGGGTATAAAAGATTTTTTAATTTTGCTGTTTTTCAATTCAAACTCGGGGTCTTTCTGTTTTTATACGCTCCACCATAGGATTGGGGTGTACTAATTTCGCCATTCCTTTCGTAACACCTCAAAATATGCGTCTAAGACCCGATAAAGTATATATGTTTTTGATCATCAGACATTTTAAGTTGATCTGGCCATGTCCGTCTGTCTATCGAAAGCACGCCAACTTTTGTAGAAGTAAAGCTAGGCGCTTGAAATTTTGCACAAATATTTCTTATTAGTGTAGGTCGGTTGGGATCAGAGATGGTCTGTTAGAAACTCCGACGTATATGACATACATTATCGACGTATAATACATACTTAAAAAACGTCATAAACCTAGTCAAAAAACTAGTTTTTGACAATTGAAAAATAATTAGGAAATCGTACAATTAGTTTCAACTTTTGTGAATTTATAAATATGGTTGGAATGGAAATGTCTGGCGAGCTGTTACACCTCCTCGTAATCCTAGTCGGATAATTCACCGTGCAAAATGTGGAGCCTTCAATCTGCTCTGCCAAAGCTATGCCCCGCTGGTCATTACCTAGGGGAGAATGCCATGAAATGTGATGCTCATTAAAGTCTCCTAGAACCAGACGATTATGGACAGATAGTAGGCCACTGATGTCGGGCTTGCAACTCTGGCCATTACCTGGGACACAGCCACCAACCGGCCGTATGTACACGTTGTATAGCTCTATCTCGGCAGTACCGGATCTGACTGCTATCCCCATGCACTCCATGTAGGGGTCACGAGCGCAAGGCGCGGGCGGGATGAGTCTATACTGCACGAAATAGTTGTTGTTGTTGTAGCCACATTTTCTTGTGGAGGTGGCAATCTTCATCAGGCTCCTGTATGTGACCAAGCTCGTTCCGGTCCAAAGGACCGATCGCCACAGGAACAAGGTAATTTAAAGGCGCCAATAACTCGCCTTGTCATATCGAGCATCATAGACACTCAGTACTTGTGTAATACCCGGTGTCGCCCGGCCTCTCACTGAGACTCTAGATATGAGACTCGATACCCCTGTCCGCGTCTTACTTACTCCAGTTACTCCGTATGGAGCATTTCACTATCCGCAACCTGTGGACGCGCTAAGCAGCTAAGCTTCTCTTTTTCCTTAAAGGATCCTTACATATCACATTGTATCCGTGACAACTGTGCAAGGGGGATGAGGGGTCACTGATTACGATTACAGGTGTCATAACCGGATACTGTGCGATGGGCCATATGGCCACGCACAGGTCCTGTACAACGACTACAGTGGGGGAGGATGAGTAGGAGAAGATCAAACACCTACTCTATTCATACCCGGGTCTTCAGAGCTACAGGCTTTCCATTCTAGGAAGGCGGGTTTTCTCCGATCTCGGCCAACTTGCAGATGTATCTCTGGGAGTCGACGAGACACGCGGCCGAGTGAACTCACATTTCGTGGTTGGCTACCCATTCACCTATTTTCCGATTTGGTTTCTTGAGCCTCTAAAAAGGCGATTTTTTCAAGATTGTAACAAAGTTAAGTTTGAATCGGTCGATTCTTTGATATACCTCCCATTTGAACACACGATTTAAACGATTTAAATTTGTTCAACCGCTAGAGGGCGCAAGTTTTGTTCAATTTGGATGTAATTTTGCATATGATGCTTTGTTATGACTTCGTGCATCCACATCCAGTATGGGACAAATTGATTGTTCTTTAACCTGAGATAGCTTCCATATAAACCGAGGTAATATATGTTCACATATACAGAGCTCTTGAGTCGCTAGAGGGCCCCAATTATACACGATTTATTTATAGTGTTGGTGTTTTCACCAACCACACAACTCTTGCATAAAATTTTGAAACGACATTTAAATTTTGGTAATAGTTACATAGGGAAAAGACATTGAAAAAGTAATTTATGTAAAACAAAAAATATGGGATCCTTTGCATAAATTCGTGTTAATTGACTGGCCATGGAATTTTATTTGAAATACTTGATTAATAATAGATCAATAGATAAGCTAAAATAAATAGAATCTTACTAAACTATAATGAACAGTCATCTATAATTTTATTGTAGAACTTTACGAATGCAAAAGTCGATTTAATCTGGAAAAAATAATTTAAAAGGCTATTCAACATGCACAACCTACATATACGTATATTATAAAATAAACATTAAAAAAAACTTACAAAAGGTAACTAAGGGGCAATATCAAGAACTCTTATTTAATCAAAAGTTGCATTGTTTAAATAAAACAATTAATTTTTGGCCTACAAAATGCCCAAGTAGGTTGAAAATAGGGTTCTAAACAAAAGCTAATCAAAATAGGTATTTAAGAGAAAAAATTTAATACATTACACCTATTCAAAAACACCAAAATTCAAGATCAAATATCCAAAATACAATTAAAATGAGATATAAACTGATATTTGCCTTTTTCATGTTATCATTTATTGGAAAAACGATGTTGGTGATGACGACGAAGTTGCTTGGCATTATTTTACGAAGCAGGTTAGTAGGAATAGTAGAACTATGTTACTTTAATGGATGGATATTAACGTAGTTCGGTTATAGTTCGCATTTATTTGGCTTTTTTTGATTGTTGATGTAGTTTTTTATTTTTTGCATTTGATTTGGTCATTAGCAAAACAACGTGTTTGTTTTCATTTGGCAGTATTACTTTTTTGTTGGTGTTGTTTTAAAATGCTTATATTTTATTTAGATTAACAGTGAAATCGGATTGTGTTTTGTGTGTGTTGTAGATAAAGGATCAAACATACAGAAAATGTTTAAAAAATAAATCTCATGTTTTATTTGTCAAATACAATTTCTGTCGACATTTGGGGCAAACAAAATCGGTTTTTTAGCTAAAACATAAAATCTGTCGGTTAACTAATATTCAACTGACATCGTATTTTGAAACATGGGAAAATACAGGAATCCAATTTTTAGATACAAACGACATTTTAAAAATTTATAAGAAATACTTCCAGCCCTTTTTTTATAAAAAACTAATTCTGATTTAATTATTATGAATTTAATTATTTAGACCTGAACACCCGTTTACAATTAAGAATTACTATATATACTAAAAGAGTAATGCTCAGAAAATATGCGGCATTTGACAAATAAAATATAAAATTTGAGCATTTAAATAACACAAATATGTTCTGTAAATGGTGGCTCTCATCACATGTTTGTTAAAATATAAAAGTAGCGTTTTCTATAAATAAAAAATTAATAAATATAAGGAAACTTTATATTTGATTTGATTTTAATTTAACTACAAAAACATGAATTTATAGCTTAAAATAATTAAATAATACTTAGAATTATTAAGTAAAAACAAATAACAATAGAAAAATGAGCAGTGTGCAGTGGAGAAGAATTTTCCACAAAAATTGTATTCAATTTCCTTTTTGATAAGATCGTTACATCAAAAAAAGTCTTTTTATATATTACAAAGTTTCTACAGATTAACAAACTCCAAAAAGCTGAAGAATTAGATATTCGAAGAGGCCTAAACCAACGAGGACCACTATTAACCGAAATTTCGACAAATCAGTTGAAATATTTTTAGAAACTTAAAAAAAAGTTTAATGTGGACTGCACCGTTATATGAAGGGTTACCCGAAGTGCCAAATTTGAGCCAAATTAAAGGGAACAAGTGTTTGAGATCTTTAAAATCTTTATATACGGGAGATATACTAAAAGATGGTTAATGCTTAATTTCGACCAAATCGTTTGAAAAATGTGTTTAAATATTTAAAATACAGCTCATTGTTTGCGAGAATGAGAGGGGGTACATCATTAAAATTTCTCAAGTTTTCCCAAAAATTTGCCATTCCTTAATCCACAAAAGAAATCAAGATGAGTGAAAGTGATAACTGACAGTTCATCTTTTTATACCCACCATCATAAGATGGGGTATACTTATCTAGTCATTCCGTTTGTAACACCTCGAAATATTCGTCCGTCCGTATATGTCCGTCCGTCCGTCTGTCGAAATCACGATAGAGGTCGAACGCGTATAGCTAGCCAATTGAAATTTTGCACAGATACTTAGGATCGATGTACGTCATTGGAGATTGCAAATGGGCAATATCGGTTCAGATTTAGATATAGCTCCCATATACTGACTTCTTGAGCCCCTGGGAGCCGCAATATGTGATATATTAACCGATCTCCCGATTGGACCTCTTATGTCCTTAAAAGCCCCAATTTTCACCCGATTTGGCTGAAATTCTGCACGTGGTGTTCTGTTACGACTTTCAATAACAGCGCCAAAAACGGTCCAAATCGGTCTAAAACCTGATTTAGCTCCCATAAAAACCGATCTCCCGATTTGACTTCTTGAGCCCTTACAAGCCACAATTTTTGTCCGAAATTGGCTGGAATTGTAGTGTTTTGTTATGACTTCCAACAACTGTGTCAAGTACGGTCCAAATCGGTCTATAACCTGATATAGCTTCCATATTAACCGATTTCCCGATTTTACTTCTTAGGTCCTTACAAGCCGAAATATTTATCCGATTTGGCTGAAATTTTGCATGTGGTGTTCTGTTACGACTTCCAAAAACTGCGCCAAATAGCTTTAATTTTTGCTGGTTTGACAGAAGTTTGGTATGTAGAATAAAATAATGCCCTTGAACTAGATTTATTTGTATATATTTTTACCAGAATCCATGCTGGTGAGTTCCCAAGATTCGGTCCGGCCGAACTTAGCACGCTTTTACTTGATTCTCCTCGCTAGGATTGAAAACAAGGCGTTCACGGGTTATCCACTTATACCCTTAAAAGATAGCTTAACACTTTTATCCTCTCATCAACAAATAATGTGCTGTGATTGTGATTGTGCTAGCATTAAGCACAGTCTAAACCGTATAAGTGAAACGCTAAAAATACATCTAATTGGTTTCACTTATCCGTAATTTACAGTTTAGCGTAGTTCCCGTCAAGTTTCATTTAAGCGGGATTTTTCTCTTAAGCGTATTTACAGTTATGCGGTTTCGACTGTAGATGATTTCAGTCATACAATTTCGAATGAACAAAAAATGTACGCCGATGAATATTACCTCATGTGCTTTCTTTACTGAAAGCCCACTGCCTTCTCATTTCTCTTTTGTTATTTATCAAATCATATTTGCTGAATAGGTGATAACACTAATTTTATAAATTCAACACTTTATATTAATTGGGTCCGTTTTTATTTATATGTGGAACATTAATCTGATGCCCTGGCATCTGTATGTTAGGTGTGCGGCGAAGAGGATTCCCTTTCGAATACTATTCTGTTAGGACCTGCGAATACGGTGCAGCTATGGGTTATGGGCGGCGATTCGGTCTATATACCAAAGAGAGTGTCCTTTATTGCGTCTTGGACGTCGTTTTACCGCAGAGAAGAGAGAGGAGGAGTTGGACTGGATGAACTCAATACTTCATAAGATCTTCAGTATACATATACGGATGGGCGCACCGAAGTATCTGTAATGAGTCCTTAGTAGTCAAGAAACCATATAGTCTTCTGGACGGGTGTTACGTCTTTCAATGAAATATCTTCGCGATTTTTAAGGTTCTGGAGATGATATCGAACGGAGGAGAAAGCTACGCTTCAGCTATCACGATATGCAGTCAGGCGGTACTGAAAACCATGGTGTACAGCCATAGGAGATCGAAATCTGTTGAAAAATGCAAGCAGCAGTAGCAGTAGGTAAGCATCTTCGAAACATGATAAAGACAATTAGGCTTTGTTGTGCATGTGCTGCTATGACCGCAAACGCCTGGGTTCAAATCAGAAAAATGTTCAGCGGTGCTTATACCCCTAATTATGCTGGCTACATTTGTGAGGTATAAAAAAATGCAGGTCCCTTGTCATCAAGCTTAAACTTTAATCGGACATTGATATGAGAGAAGGCTCCTCTTTATTTAGAATTTAGTATTAGTGTCAATGGCCATTAAGACGGCAAAGGAAGCAAGACAGGCGCAGGCTACTGTTAGCAGTGTCAAATCTTTGACATCGCATTGGAACACGAAAGAAGCCGAACAGGAATCGTGCGGGTGAGGCGGAGTTGGAATGGTCGAGCATCTATTGCGTTTATATCCCGAAGGGACTGGAGGCCCTCAACGAAGAAGGCTTGAGGTAATCCGTGGAGACCCATTGCATGGTTTGGTTCTCCTCACAACATTAGCCCTCTTGTTTTTATGAACTACTGTGTAGGCCTGAAGTTCCTAACTGGAGGGAACCATACCCAATGAATGTCATTGGTTAGAATATCCGCCTATGACGCTTAGCGTCATCGGCTTCCCAATGTGGAGCCGTAGGTAAGATTTCCCATCAGAAGCTTTAGACGTTAAATGTTATATCACAATGTACTAAAAATTCCATTCCATTCCTTGGCTGAGTTCTCCTCACAACCTTAGCCCTGTTCTTATTATGAACTTCTGTGTAGGCTTGAAGTTCCCAACTGCAGGGAACTCTACCCCCTATGACGCTTAACGCCAGGATTAAAATCCTGGAGATCAGATAATAATTTTAGTGGTGGTTTTGTGGAGGACTCGGCTTCCCAATACGGAGTCGTAGGTACGATTTCACATCAGAAGCTTTGGAGGCTAACTGTAATACACAATGTACTAAAAACTTTCTAAGTGTGTTTGATTTCAGACTGGTACTATCCCTTCAGTAATGAAACGCCAGAAGTTTAGGACCAAATGACTGAGATAAAGTTCGAGTGTGAAACACGAATGCCAATGTCGCAAGAGTGGAGTGGAGGAACCCTTGCACACATGCCAAATGGAAGCTGTTGCTACACATATGGTTCAAAGGGTATGGGTCACAGATATTTATTTAACCTAGATGTGTTTGTAAAACTGTCAAGTGCAACAATCAGAAATAAACGAAAAAAATTGAGAGAGCAGAGAATTTTTTTTATTGTTGTGAATAAACAATGAAAGTGATTTAGCTAGTTTTTCACCGATTTGAAATATTTTTCATCGGATCAATCCGGTACGTACAACCGGCTGACATGGGATTGTACCTTGTTCTTGGTATCTTTTCGTTTATTTCCTTGCGTTTTCCAAAGTTTTTCTATTCCCCATTTCCTTTTTTCCATTCTCTCAAGAAAGAAGGAAAAGAAAAAAACTTCAGATTTGTTATCATTCCACGCAAGAGCTATTTTTTGCAGAATGGAAAAGTTCATCTGTGGTATGGATGTTGACATTGTATTTTCAGAAACCAAACGCTTATTTTGTCTCCAAATGGCTATTACGGCGATTACTGTAACTATAGCCGTCAAGTCACAGACCGTGCTATAGCTTGTGCTACTAATGCTTAAATCATCATTTTTTGAGTTGGTGCTGTTGTTGTAGCAGTGTATTGTACACAGAGTCGGCAGCCCTTGATGATGAAAGACTTCCGGTCATGTATGGCTGGCAAACAAAAATAATAATAAATATCGATACTATCATCAATTTTCCATCACCTATATTTCCACCGAAAATGAGAAGTAAGAAGTCCGGAAATCGATTTATGTAGAAGCAATATCACAGACTGAATAAAACCAAATTTAATATTGAGCTGAAAGTTGGCACTGATACGTATTTTTGTTGCACGCAGGCCAAATCGGATCATATTTGGATATAACTGCCATAAGATCGATCTACCGATCTAAAGCCCATAAAACCTTTAATTATTACCCGATTTCGCTGAAATTTGGAACAATGAATTGTTTCAAGTCTCTCGATCATCCGACTCAAATATGGTTCAGATCGGACCATATTTGGATATATTGTAGCTGCCATATAGACCGATCTGGCGATAAAGGGTCAAAGCCTATAAAAACTTTATTAATTTGAAACAGTGAGTTATTTTAAGCCTCTCTACATCCGACGTATATATTGTTCAGATCGGACGATTAAGGGTCTGAAACCCAAAAAAGCTGCATCATCGACATCTGACTCAAATATGGTTCAGCTCGGTCTATATTTAGATATAGCTGTCAAATAGACCTATCCGCCGATTTTAGGTCTAAAGCCCATAAAAGCTTTATTTTTTACCCGATTCCGCTGAAATTTGCCGCAGTGAGTTATTTTAAGCCTCCCGACATTCGACCCAAATATGGTTCAGATCAGACTATATTTAGATATAGCTGCCACATAAATCGATCTGCCGCTTTAAGATCTGTATCCCATAAAAGCTTTATTTATAACCCGATTTCACTGAAATTTGATACAGTGAGTTATTTTAATCCTCCTGACATTCGACCCAGTTATTAACCATTAATTACCTGATTTCTTTAAAATTTTAGACACTGAGTTATTTTAAGCCGATCTGCCGCTTTAAGGTCTGAAGCCCCTAAAAACGTTATTTATTATCCGATTTCGCTCAAATTTTAATTAGAGAGTTGTTTTAAGCCTCCCGCAAACTGAACCAAATATGGTTAAGATTGGACTATATTTAGATATAGCTGTCATATCGACCGATCTGTCTGTTAAGGGTCTTTATTTATTACCCGATTTCGTTGAAATTTGAAATAGTGAGTTGTTTTAAACTTTCGATCTAAATATCATCCAGATCAGACTTGATAGATATAGCTGCCATATAGACCAATGTTGCAACTTAGTATCTTAATCCCATAAAAAGCGAATTTTTTGCTTGATTTCACTAAAATTGTTACTTGTAAAAGAGTTCTCGGGACCTGAATAAAATATGACCAGATCAGCCCCTATTTAGATGTAACTATGATCGATAATTAGACAAAAAAATATCGATAGTAATCGATATTTTGCCAGCTCTACTGTCATGGAATTGCATTTTTATTTTTTTTTTATTGCCTTGTCGCAGTGTGGTAAGAGAGAATAAAGAAGGTCCTATAACCTGACAACAAGGGCCGCGGATATGCCGACGATAAACTTAGCCCTCCGTGGTAACGCGATCCACGCGGTAGAAAGAAGAGGGCGACGAAAGTAGCTGGCGTTTTTACGTGATGCATAAACACAGGCTAGATGCGTCTAACGAAAACGTGCACAGAGCATGTAAGAAGGACAACGGAATTTTTGAGCACATCCAATTATACGAAAGTCAGAATGTTTAACAGTAGTGTTAGATCTATTTTATTATTTGGCTGTACAACTTGGAGTTTGACACATGCAACTTCTCGCAAAATCCAAGTTTTTATAAATTGCTCCCTACGACAAATACTTCGATTTTTCTGGCCAAACCGTATTTCAAATAAGGAAGTACAAATAAGAACAAACGCTACCACTGTCGATGTAGAAATTCGTAAGAGAAAATGGTCTTGGTTGTGTCATTTCCTGCGCAAACCGCGCGGTGATATAGCGAGGAATGTCATAGACAGAAATTCGCAGACATTGAAGGAAGGGATGCCCGAGAAACTCATGGATCCGCTACATGAAAGGAGAATTGGAATCAATCCATACATTAAGGAATCAAGCAAAGGATTTAGCCAACAATAGAGTTATATGTTCACCCTTAACTTTTTACTATTTGGTCATTTTTTTTGTAATATATTTATTTTACTCCAATTATAAATAAAGGACATATATACATATTTTGTTTTCACGAGGAAAGTTCCGACCAATTGGGATCGGCCATGGTATAGGACCAACATAAGACCCATGTAATGAAGGAGGTTTAAGTAAAAGGTGAAGTACAAAGAATTTCTAAGCGGGCTTTTTAGTAGCACAACAAGCCGATCTCTAGCTTATATCGATATTAAATCGAAACGGACCCATTAATATCTGGATTAAAAAAAGTTGTCATAAATGTAAAAGCTATAACAATTGGATTTAAAAACAAATATTAAACTTATTTAAAATACATTTCGAATGAATTACAGAATGTAAGGGTTCGCACCCTGGTGATAGTTTCGATTTATTATTTGTTTGTTCACTTTGCACATAAACATTTTTTTGAACAATAAAGAAAATGAGCAAAAAACAATTAGACTATGCTTGATACACTTAATAAATTTTCGGGCATATTTTTACTATATTTATATAACATTTGCTCATGATATTAGCAATAAACTTTTTCGATATTTTATTTTTTGTTTTTTTTTTCTGTACTTTTTCGATTTTAGGGATCAACTACAGACATAAGGTTTGAAGTTATATATCCCTTGAGTATTTTTTATGAATATCATTTATGGATTGTTTGTTTCTTTCTTCATCATTTTTGGAAATGCTTATTTATTTTGTTAAAGGTACCTCTATTGTTGTTGTCTGTTTAAGATTAGTTGCGCGGTTAAAATATGGTTAGTTGTTTTAGTTTTATTTGTTATTTTTGTTAAGTATGGAAGCAAAATATTTTCAATCTATGTTTTTAATTGCTATCTGTGTGTTGTGTGGCATGATGCATCGATTCAATTTGTGTGATTTTTTTACTGTTGTTCATAATTGGATTCCAAAAATATATGGTTTTTAGTTTTTAAAATGGCTTGCCTGCTTTGCTTGCTATTTATTATTTCTTTTTGAGATCAATTTATGAGATTTTTTTTCGAGATTTTATAAATTTTAAGCATTGTTTTGTTTAGTTATTGTTTTGTAATACTCTTGGTGGGGCATCTTGTAACGGCTTTTTGAATAGTTGTTTCATTTGTATGTTCAACAAAAGTTTAAAATGGCTATAAATGTTTGTTTTCGTTTTTGGATTTTTTCGTTTCCTTTATGGAGTTAAAACATATTTTAACACAATTTTTTTAATTTGGGTTTTGGTTATGATTATTATTGTTATTCGGTTAAATTAGTAACGTTTTTATTTCGATTATTTTCATCTCTCTCACTGATATTGTGGATTTATTTGCTTTTTGTGTGTTTGTTTTTCAGGTTTTTTATTGGTTTTGTTGATTTCAATTTATTTATGTTGGACGCCATACATCAGGATCTTCCATTAATGTAATATGCTGGTCAGTGCTCACTTGCATTTGACCAACACTGCCATCAGCTTGCATTTGAGTGGGCGATGAGGCAGCAGCTGCCATATCTTCGCGTGAGGCTCTTTATGCAGCAGCAGACACACATTTTAGACGATATATTAGCAACATTGGATTGTTTAAAACAAACACAAGCCGTATTAAAAGGATTTTAACACATACAAAGAGCGAGTGGTTGGAAGAGAGTGTAATAGGTTTTTGGAAGTGTATAAGGTAAGCATGTTTTATTATTATTATTTTTGTTTTAGAGTTAAAAAAAACAAAACAGGGAGTAGAAAGAACAATAACAAAGAAATTGTCAATTAATTTCATTAAAAGCTTTCTGGGAATTTATATAAGTCATTTCTTTGAAGCTTTTCCTAAAATTTTTCTCTAAAATCCTAAAAAAAACTTAAACCTTAATACTCACTTCTTGCCCAAGGACATCATGCCATATATAACACCTGTGGCAAATACTAAAGCGCAGGGGAATATGCTACCCAATGAGAAACAGATAATCACAGGGAATAATGAGGCTCTGAAAATAACAAAAAAAAATTAAAATATTAAACATTTTAATAGTTCATGGACTTTGGTTTTCTTCTACTTACACACAATAGAGGGCAGCACGATTCCACATGGGCCTTGCATCTACCATATCGGCCATTTGCCCTACATAATCTATGCAGAAGAAACAACATGGTGCCTCCAGGCCCATCACCAGAAAGCCTAACAGAATTTCTATAATACCACCAATCAGGCACGAAACATTTAATAATAGTAAGCTTAGAGCATTGAAGAGACCGAATAATATGCAAACTGTAACGAGAAAAGAAAAATAAAAAAAATGCAAAAAGGAAAAAAGCTTAATAATATAAAGCTGAATATACATATAAAACAAAAACATAAAAAGGGGAAACTCTCTTATATTCTTTAAGGCAAGTTTAGGCAGAACAAGATTATTTATTTATCTAAAATGAATCTTTTGGCATATACAAGATTAATAAGTTTTTTCAAAAAAAGGCGTTGTCAATTAAGACTTTTAAAATCCTAGGCAGACGGTTGTACGCAACTGATTGACCCGATGGAATCGTTCATCGGCAAGGGCTGTCGCCTCAATGTACATGCTCGTCCTTTTTCGTACGTGTTCCCGGACCGCCGTTAGGTAGTTGTGACCAAGTTAATGGCCAAGCTTACAAGCCCGACATAAGTGGGCCTGTCTGGCCATGATCGTCTGGTACCAAGGAGTCTTTAATGCGCACCACGTTTCATGGCATTCTCCCCTAGGTAACGGCCAGCGGGGCATAGCTTTGGCAGAGCAGATTGAAGGCTACGCGTTTTGCACGGTGAATGAGGATGTCCTACTAGGATTACGAGGAGGTGTAGCAGAGCGCCAGACATTTCCATTGTAACCCCTGATCTCCTGAGTGACGTAACCTGGCAAGCCGTCATCTCTTTGGGATCAGACCACCTCCCTACAATTCTCGACCGACCACCCGACCCCATAACCTCTGAGCGCCGAACGTTTATCAATCAAAAGAAGGCCGATTGATTCGTGTCGACTGGAACACTTGGGGCAATGTAACTAAGGTACCGGTTTAGGCAAATTGTGGTCTACTGTTAAGTCACTATCGAACCTTGGTAGACGGGACGACAGGACCTCAGTCACTTTTGGCGACGTAACCGTGACTAATCCGAAGAGATGCGCCAGGTTGTTCAACCGTTAATTTATTGTGCATCCCGAGAGTGACAGAGCTAGGAGGAGAGACATTTGTCGTATCCGTGGTCTCCGAGCCGAAGAACAGCCATCACAATTTACCTTGGACGAAGTTACGAGAGAGTCGTACAGACCGATCTCCCTTCTCTCACCAGTAGCCAAGACGCTTGAGGGACTACTCTTCCCGAGCCTCGTAGGAGAATTTCCATTCCCCGAGCATTGACATTGAATTTGAAGACTGCATTGCACAACAACTGCTTTGCATGTCATCACACACATTTTCAGTGGATTCAATCAGCCCAAGCCATGTGATACAACGGACCTCGTGGCATTGGACCTATCGAAGGCGTTTGACACAGTCAGCCATGCCAAACTATTTGAAGACATCGCCAACACGTCCCTCGTCCACGTCCCGAATTATCTGAGTGGTCGCCAGTCATTTGTGGAATAGGGATTAGAAGTCGAAGCACCGTATAGTGAAACAAGAAGTTCCCCAAGGCGGGGTGATATCTCCGGCACTGTTTAACCTCTACCTATCCTTCATTCCACCCCCTCCAGATGGCATAGAGATCGTATTATGCCGACGATTGTACGATCATGGCATCAGGCCCCCGACCCATTGTTGACATCTGCGATAGATTGAACGTCTACCTCAACAAACTTGCCTCATATTTCGCTGCAAGAAACCTGAAGATATCTGCCACCAAATCTTCAGCCACATTGTTCACTACAAATACGCGTGAAGGGAATGCCGAGTCCGTCTGTCAAAAACACGATAGCGGTCGAACGCGTAAAGCTAGTCGTTGAAATTTTGCACACATATTTAATATTGATGTAGGTCGTGGGGGATAGCAAATGGGCCATATCGGTTCAGATTTGGATATAGCTGCCATATAAACCGATCTCCCATTTCTTGAACCCTTACAAGCCGAACAACTGTGCCAAATACGGTCCAAATCGGTCAAGAACCTGATAAAGCTCCCATATAAATCGATCTCCCGATTTTACTTCTTGAGCCCCTAGAAGCCTCAATTTCCATCCGATTTAGCTGTTCTATTATGACTTCCAACAACTGTGTTAAGTACGGTTCAAATCAGTCAAGAACCTGATATAGCTCCCATATAAACCAATCTCCCGATTTGACTTCTTGCGCCCTTGAAAGCCTCAGTTTTCATCCGATTTGACTGAAATTGTGCACATAGTGTTCTGTTATGACTTCCAACAACTGTTCCAAGTACGGTTTAAATCGGTACGTAAACTGATGTAGCTCCCATTTAAACCGATCTCCCGATTTGACGATGGAGAAATGATTCCGACCATCAAGTGTCCCAAAATACTTGGGGTCACATTTGACAGCTCTTCCACATTCTCCCCATATCCCACAGCAATGTCCTCAAGTCAGTTGCCGACAGCACTTGGGTTAGTTTAGTTTAGTTTTAAGAAGCAGTCTGCTATCAGGATCACTTAGACGTTTTCGTCCATTGTGATACCATAAGAACAGAAGAAGGAATATGCCTTCTAGTCCCTACCGTTGAACCATCCAGATCGCTCTAAAAAGTTCAATAACTTGCGAATGTTCACATCCGCTAAATCAGTTCTTCTGACTGCTGCTAGTGCGGGACACACACACAGGTGTTCTATGGTCTCTTCTTCGTCGATGTCCTCACAGTTTCTGCAAAAGTCGTTGCTGGCAACTTTTAAGTCTGTCAGCATGTTAGGCAGTGACCTGTCATGACGGACACAATGACTGAGACGTCTGCTCTAGCCAATGACAGCAAAGCGGTAAAACTCTTCAAGTCTAGATTAGGTCACATAGTTTTAGAATGCTCACAGCCACCTCTTTGTGACAATTTATCATTCGTTGTCCTTCGGGCCTGGTCCTGAAAACTTAGCTTACATGTCGCTAGAGGCATACCCACCGATTCCAGTATCCCTCGTCCGCTTTCCCATTCCCTGGGATATCTCTGTGGCCCGGCACCCGGAACAGGTGAATTTTGAACTATTCAGCCATCTCGTGGAAAGATCTGTGACAGTCGAGGGCGGTTTTTGTGTTCAGAAATACGTTCTCCAGGGATTTAATGGCTGTCTAAGAAGTTATTTATGCCAATCGTCGTAATTACATTATATCTTAACCATTCCATCACCTCCTTAATTGCAAGGATCTCCGCTTGATACACACTGCAGTGGTCGGGTAACCTTTTCGATATGACCAGTTCTAGATCTTTAAAGTACTCCCCAAAGCCCACCTGGTCATTTAGTTTGGAACCATCCGTATAGAAGTCTATGTAACTTCTGTTACCAGGAATAACGTAGTTCTAATCGGTTATATCAGGAATTGTGGTACAGTACTTTTTATCAAAAAGCGGCTCAGGTAGGGTGTAATCCACACTGTCACACACTGAACATGGGATATTGTATCAAGGATAACACAAGGTCCGTAGCCGCTACATGACCAATGAAAAAGCTCCCTTAACCTTACGGCAGTGGTCGCTGTAATTTGACTAGCCACAATGTCCAGAGGCATAAGATGTAGCATTAAACTCAGTGCATCAGATGATGTCATCCTCGGTGCTGCACAAACAAGTCATTCTTTGGATCCGGTTAAGTATTGAGCAGTAGGTGGGCTTTTGCAGCGCCGTCCAGCAGACTACAAGACCATATAGCATTATAAGTCTGACAACTGCAGTATATACCCAATGCATGACACGCAGTCTAAACCTCCAACTCTTGCCAACTTTCTTGCCCTTACCAAAATGTTGGATTTAAAGTTAAATTTCCTATCCAGCAAAACCCCCAGTTATTTTGCGTTTTCTGTAAATGGAACATTCTCTCCACCCAAGGAGACAGGTTCCACTGTAGGCAACTTCTATCTCCTGATGAAAGGAACTACTTCTGTCTTTCACTGATTTATACCTAGACCACTTTCGGTAGCCCACTTCGCTGTTGCACGTAGTGCTTCCTGAAGTATATCCCTTAGAGTGCTGGGAAACTCTCCCCTATCCGCAATTGCCACGGATAGCATCAGCATACGCGACTATTTTTACGCCTTTTTCTTCCAGGGACAATAATATATTTTTAATGGCTATATTCTAAAGTAGAGGAGACAGCACATCTCCTTGAGGTGTTCCTCTGCTGACCCATCTTTTCATATCCTCAGATCCCAAGCCTGTCGTAATGCATCTCTTAGTAAGTAAGTTATTAATAAACTTTCTTACGGTAGAGTTGATGCCTAGAAACTCTAACTCCTTCATGATTGACGTCGATTTTACATTACTGAAAGCACCTTCAATATCAAGAAATGCTACCATTGTATATGCCTTGACAGCGAGAGAACCTTCTAAGTAGCCGACTAGGTCGTGAACGGTTGTTTCAATGGACTTGCCTTTATCGTATGCATGCTGCTGCCGGCGATCTCCAGGGATCATTGCCCTAAGATATGTTTCCATCAACCTCTCAATAGTCGTCAGCATAAAGGATGACAGACTAATAGGACGAAAATCTTTCGCCTTCGTGTGGTAGGGTTTTCCTGCTTTCGGAATGAAAATGACCTTCGCGTCCCTCCATCCCATAGGTACAAGCAGAGTATATCTCCCTAAGCCGGAGATCCAGTCTATCAGACACAGCTTGTAATTCTACCGGTGATACATCATGAGGGCCTGACGACGGAGTCGAAACTTCTTATCGCCCAAAGGATTTTCGGCTCAGAAACAATTTCCTAATAAGCTCCGACGAATGCATACCAGTGACAACCTCTTCTGGCGGCACGTTGTCCATTGGAATTTTCCCGGGAAATGTGTATCACAACGAGTAGTGTCGGTGTGAATTCTTGCTTTCTACACACATGAAGCAATGCAGACTTTGTTGGAGATATTTTGGCACCAGATGATTAAGTCCACTTTGTGATCTCTGTTGTGATATTCCAGAGCTTTTCGTTGATGTTGTCTTTGTGCATGCTAATGATATGGAGATCATCCGCATAGAGGCAGTGATAGATTCGATTGTGTTTGTTTATGATGGAGGAGATTTGGTTGAACGCTATTTGAAAAAGTATGACTGATGGAGGTGATCCTTGTGGGATGACATGCTACAAGGTG
Source organism: Stomoxys calcitrans (assembly GCF_963082655.1). Lineage (NCBI taxonomy): Eukaryota > Metazoa > Arthropoda > Insecta > Diptera > Muscidae > Stomoxys > Stomoxys calcitrans. Next base: position 50,733,032 of record NC_081552.1, on the reverse strand, counting down.
TAGTTTTTGGAATAATAGTTGTTAATTCTGACTTTCAAGGACCGACCAGTCAGAAAGGATTATTTATATTTGAATATTTTTTAACACATCCCCCCAGGATTGAAGTAAATCCAAAACTATATGCATCTATTGACAAAATAGAAGCATGATTTCTTCCGGATACATTGGGTTGCCCAAAAAGTAATTGCGGATTTTTCATATAGTCGGCGTTGACAAATTTTTTCACAGCTTATGACTCTGTAATTGCATTCTTTCTTCTGTCAGTTATCAGCTGTTACTTTAAGCTTGCTTTAGAAAAAAAGTTTAAAAAAAGTATATTTGATTAAAGTTCATTCTAAGTTTTATTTAAAATGCATTTACTTTATTTTAAAAAATCCGCAATTACTTTTTGGGCAACCCAATAGTTTTGGTGAAGAAAGTAGTCGATATGTATCAAAGAAACCTTTATTTGCTTTAAAGGCCACTTGGGTTGAAGCTATGAGTTTACGAGTATTTAGAAACCACGTATGTCTATTAGAAATTATGCGTTTCAATAATTTCCAGAGGCACGGCAGGAGCGAGTTGGGTCTATGTCCGGAAAAATTGGTCTTGCTTTTATTTGGTTTAGGCAAAGGAACAATAATGGCGGTTTTCCATGAGTGCGGAATGAAACCTGTGTTCAGAACGTGTTAGATAAATTCTTAATCATTGGATACGTAACGCGATAAGGGTGAGTCTCTGCTTACCGTTTTCGTGAAGTAAATAAAGCAAGTCACTTTGGTCTTTTTACATTCGAATCTGAATTTGGCATTTTCTTTTTTGTTTAATGGGAGGTAAAAATGGCCTTCTCTGAAAATTCGATAGACTTTTGTTTTTTTCCTCTGAAAAGGTATAAGTCTTTGTTGCGCCAAGGAACGGGACGCCTGCTTCTGGCCTGTTTAGCCGGAGTATTATTATTTGCAGTTGATCTGATAGCTTTAGTTAGAATTGCATCTACATTTATACCGTAGGTTAGAGTCCACGTTTCTTTTTTGGAATAAGTTCCAATTTGCTTTGCAATAATTATATTTATGAATGGGTTTAATGAGTAGTACTGGATTAGTGTCTATAGGTTTAAGGATTAGTGTCTATGTAAGTGATAATTGGGTAATGATCGCTGCTATAAAGGCCCTCTAAGATCCGTCTGACTGGAAGCATCGGGCAGGCAAGTGATATCTATATTTGTATATTAAAATTCGAAAGATCTGTTGGATTGAAAACATTAAGAACGCAAAGATTTTTTAAGTTTAGCGCGTTCTCTAATATAACTCCTCGGGTGTTGTTTTTGGTGGAGCCCAAGAGGATATTCCAACTATTGACATCCCGAACTAGTATCACAGATGTTATTACGTTTTCAAAGAGTTTTCATATATCGTTGACATCGAAACAATCATTTGGGTGTTTGTAAACTGAAACAATGGTGATTTTTATGTTTAATGTAATTTCAATCACAACATTTAAGAGACTAGAAGTATTGGGAATTCGCCTATGGGGAATATTGTTTTTAATAAAAATGGCAACTCCTCATTTGGCGTTGGTGTTGGTTGGATTATTCGCTGAGAATCTGGTAAATAAATCAGAACAAATTTGCAAATGCAAATTTTGCCAATGAACATTCCACTAAGGAACAGGGGCAAACTTCTCACATATCAATGAGTGCAGTCCGATTCAAGTTTAAGCTCAACGATTAGGGGTCTCCTTTTTATAGCCGAGTCCGAACGGCGTGCCACAGTGCGACACCTCTTTGGAGAGAAGTTTTACATGGCATAGTACCTCACAAATGTTGCCAGCATTAGGAGGGGAAAACCACCGCTGAAAATTTTTTCTGATGGTCTCGCCGTGATTCGAACCCAGGCGTTCAGCGTCATAGCGGAAATGCTAACCTCTGCGCAACGGTGGCCTCCAACAAGTTTATCGTTCCTATTTTTATATATATTTGCAAAGCCCAGCCCGAACAGCTTTGTTTTTTCGCAAAACAAAAATTTTATCTGTAGATTCAAAGATTCCTTGTTTTATCTAACAATTTTTTTTTTTGACATCAAACAAGGGAACACAAATTTTATATGTAATCAAATGCAGGACAAATGAAAAGACTTTTTTTGATCTAATGGTTAACGCTGTTTGATTTGTTTTTGGACAAACAAAATGTGCATCAAGAATGTACGAATTTGACATATATTTTCTGATGATCTCGCCAGGATTCGAACCCAGGCGGACATGCTAACCTCTGCGCTACGGTGGCCTCCTCCTTTTGGGCAAATGATGATAAAACAAGTTGGCTCAAATATTTGACTAATCTGAACGTTGCTTAAGCAACATCGTGTGGCTTCTTTCGGTAGACCCATTGTTGTCGTTCTATAAAGCCATTCAAAATGTTTGAAAAAATATTTTTTATTTTTCTGCTTGCTCTCGGTTTTTGTCAGTGGTCGACGATAAAATTAGAACTCATCATCTTATGTTTGGTAATCTTCCACACATCCTCTAGCCTACCGACATCACTTTGTTAATGATGGAATAACGCAATAAGCATTACTGCGCAACAATAAGTTTCTCAATTAAATTAATTTAAAACAAATAAAAGCGTGCTAAGTTCGGCGGGGCCGAATCTTATATCCCCTTCGACATGGATCGCATTTGTCGAGTTCCCGGTAACTCTTTTTAGGCAAGTCATTGAGTAAAATTTCAGCCAAATTGAATAGGAATCGAATAGGGGGTCAAGAAGTAAATGAGGGAGATTAGTTTATTGGGCAGGTTTATCAGGCTGTAACCAATTCAGACCATATTTGACACGTATGTTGAAGATCATGGGAGAAGCCGTTGTACAAAATTTCAGTCATATAGGAAAATAATTGGGCCCTCTAAAGGCTAAAGGAGTCAAAATCCCAGGTCGGTTTACATGGCAGCTATATCAGGTTATGAACCGATTTGAACCATATTTGCCAATGTTGTTGGAAGTCATAGCGATACACGTCATGCAAAATTTCAGCCAAATCGGATACGAAATGCGCGCTCTATCAGTTTAATCAATCATACTTAGCAAAGTTGGTGGAAGTCGTAACAAAACACGCAAAATTTCAGCCAAATCGGATACGAATTGCGCCCTCTAGGCAGCTCTATCAGGTTATGGACCGATTTCAACCATACTTAGCAAAGTTGGTGGAAGTCGTAACAAAACACGTCATGAAAAATTTCAGCCAAATCGGATACGAATTGCGCCCTCTACTGGCTCAAGAAGTCAAGACCCCAGATCAGTTTATAGGGAAGCTCTATCAGGTTATGGACCGATTTCAACCGTACTCAGCACAGTTGTTGGAAGTCGTAACAAAACACGTCATGCAAAATTTCAGCCAAATCGGATGAGAATTGTGCCCTCTAGAGGCTCCAGAAACCAAGACCCCAGATCGGTTTATATGACAGCTAAATCAAAAGATGAACCGATATTACCCATTTACAATCCCAACCGACCTACACTAATAAGAAGTATTTGTGCAAAATTTCAAGCGGCTAGCTTTACTCCTTTGAAAGTTAGCGTGCTTTCGAGAAACAGACAGACAGACGGACATGGTTAGATCGACATAAAATGTCATGACGATCAAGAATATATGTACTTAATGGGGTCTTAGACGAATATTTCAAAGAGTTACAAACAGAATGACGAAATTAGTATACCCCATTCTATGGTGGAGGGTTTAAAAAAATTAGAAATCACTTTTGGAAAAATGCTCAATGAGAAATTATGACGAATTTTCTAAAATTAGTTAAAAGAAAATATAACAAAAAAATTGCCGGCCGGGGGACTCGAACCTGTAAATTTTTGGTGGTGCAAATTCTTTCTTGCACGCAAGAAGCACAATCGTTTTTTTAAACCGACCCCTACAGCAGTACCTGTTAATAGTTCGGTAAATAGTATTTGAGAGCCAAATAACTGCGTAGAATGGAACTGCAGGGAAAGAATTGGCTTTAAAAGTTAGCTACTAAGCTAGATGATGGTGACAAGTTGTTACTGGCTGGACAACTAGGTACCGTATCTAAAAATTTATATCAAACATTTTCAAGGCTTTAAAGGACCTTCCGGGGCAACATTTTTGTAAGTCTAATCGTAACCTGGATGCCACCATACCGCATAGGTTAGCATATCCACCTATGACGCTGAACGCCTGAGTTTGAATCCTGGCGAGAACATCAGAAAAAAAATTTTTTAGTGGTGGTTATCCTCTCTTAATTCTGCCGACATTCCATGTAAAAACTTCTCCCAAAAGAGGTGTCGCACTGCGGCACGCCGTTCAGACTCGGCTATAAAAAGGAGGCCCCTTATCATTGAGGATAAACTTTAATCGGACAGCACTCACTGATATGTGAGAAGTTTTCCCAGGTTCCTTAATGGAATGTTCATGGTCAAATTTGGAAATTTGCAAGATTTACAACAGAAGGGGAGACTTTAAAGACTTAAACGAAAGTAATAGATATGCAGGATAAATACATCTACTTAATACAAGTGGTGAATTTAGAATATTACGTTACGTTGCAAGCAATGATCTCTCTGAATACTACGCTTAAATACCTAATTTTTTCATTGAATCTAATGTGAATATGTATATTAAGTATATAATTTAGTCCGTAAGGATTATATAATCTATAGACTTAAGAATGAGTAAAAAACAGGTAAAAACGTGTTAAGATTGGCCATGCCGAACTTTGGAGACCCACCACCATGGGTAAATTAACCATCCTCTTTTATAACAACTGCACTTCCATATCCAAAGTAATATGCAAATGGGGACTGGTCTGGATCATATATTATTTAGGTCCCGAGAAATCTTATACAAGTCACATTTTCAGCAAAATCGGGCAAAAAATCCGCTTTTTATGGGATTAAAAACCCTAAATTGGAAGAGCGGTCTATACGGCAGTTATATCTAAATATAGTCTGATCTGGACCATATGCTGGTCGGATGACGGGAGGCTTAAAACAAGTCACTGTGTCAAATTCGGAAAATCGGGTAATAAATGCAGTTGTTATTTGGTAAAGACCTTTAGTCGGCAGATCGGTCTATATGGCAGCTATATCTAAATATAGCTCAATATGAAAAATATTTGGATCGGATGTCAGGAGGCTTGAAACAACTCGCTGTTTTAGCGAAATCGGGTAATAAATAAAGCTTTTATGGTAGATCGGTCTATTTGGCAGCTATATCTAAATATAATCCAATCTGCACCATATTTGAGTCGGATATTGGAAGGCCCAAAACAAATCACTGTTTCAAATTTCAGCTAAATCGGATGATAACAGCTTTTATGGGCTTCAGACCCTTAACCGGCAGCTATATCTAATTATAGTCCAATCTGAACCATTTTTAGGTCAGATTGTGGGAGGCTTAAAACAACACACTACTTCAAATTTCGAAAACGGATAATAAACCTTTTGTCGGCAGATCGGTCTATACAGCAGCTATATCCAAATATGGTCCGATATGACCCTCAAAACAACTTACTGCTTCAAATTTCAGCGAAATCGGATAATAAATAAAGCTTTTATGGGCTTCAGACCCTTTATCGGCAGATCGGTCTATATAGCAGCTATATCCAAATATGGTCCGATTTGTCCCGTGCAAGAACTTAACCTGCGTAGCAGAAAAAAAGACTTATCTGTGCCAAATTTCGGTTAAATATCTCAATTTTTGAAGGCTGTAGAGAGACAACAACATACACACGGACATCGTTAAATCGCCTTAGAATTTTACGACGATCCGCAACATATATACTTTGTAGGATGGATATTTCGATGTGTTGCAAACGGAATGACAAAATTAATATGGCGCCTATTCTATGGTTGTGGGAATAAAATGAATTAAAGTCTGTGTCATTGGTCAAGAAGTCATGTCGCTTCACCTTCTGCCCCTGGTCTAATCTCATTTATCTTTTTTTACGGCACATGTCAGCTAGGCCTTTGACTATGAATCATGAAAATATACTATCTGATCTTGAAGATAGTCTTATCTATTTTTGAGTTTAAACAAAATAAACTCAAGGGACATTTTTTTTAACTGGGCTTATATAAGTTTCCCAAGACTGTAATTATACTTGAGGATCTTAAATGCCTAAAAAAACGTATCAAATCAATAGCATAACCATTATCCACCCTCTGTTTATAAGTGCCTCTTATCTCATGGCTAGTAATGAAACTGAAAAACCACATAAAATCAGCAAAGGCTGTTAATTATGGCCTTGTATCTTCCACATTTTAAGAGTGTTGATAAGAAGGTTGTATAAAGGCATGAATCCATGCAGCTAGCTATAAACATATCATGTGCAATTGCAAAAGCTTATCTGCTAAATACTTAATGGGTTCATTGTTTCGAAGCAAAAACAATTTCTCCAACATGAATATCTTTGGTACTAGGAAGAGCAGCAGTTTTTAGCTTAGGCTAATAAGATAAACTGTAGTTTTTTTGTTTACACTTCAGCGTCATAACGGTGGCGTTGAGCCGTCAAAAAAACGTGAAAAAGGCCATTATTAATAGAGCAAAATGGAACGTATGATGATTGACTGACTGACGACTACCGAAAGTAAGAGAGTGAGTGAATATTTTCTAGAGTAGTATAGTCAGTCATTCGATTTGATGCGGTGACGTAGATGGTTGTATTCCAACCGGTTTTGGTTTGCCTTGCTAGCATTGCTGTCTAGTTTTTGTAGCATGTGTCACAATAACTGGGTTAATAAACTTATTGCCGGCATTTTATGTGGACTCAGTCTGGTTTGCTTACTATCGGACCAAGTGAACTATAAATCAACACATCAGCAATCATGAATTAATTCACTTATATGATCATTGCAGGGGGCATACCTATTCGGTGCGATTCAATGGCGATAAGAAATTTTCGGTTGACATGTCTGTATGAGCAATGTTCTACTTATTATCAAATTAGTTTAAATTTCTTGTTTAAATATGACTCATTAATTTATAGACACCATATTCGTGTATATATTTGGAAAACAAAACCACTTCAAACGCCCGCACAACACTACGATTAGGAATACGAGAAGCTTAACTATAAGCAAGGTGTTTTTGTCATCATTTCAGTGTTGAGGGAAGTGAAATTGAAGAAATTTACGGTGGCTTCTATTAAGATTTAGATTTATTTCTTATTTTCATTAGCACTTAGCTATAATTAAGAGGTATTTTGGTTGGCAATAGACATCATATCTGAGGTCATGTGCACTTTTGCTTTAATCTACCAGCTTGATAATGATATTTTAGCTTATGATGTGGGGTTTTTCTTTTTCAAATTGTCATATAATAAAACTAAGGAATTTGCCTATACTACTATTGCTAATAACATACTAGCTCTGAATCGCAGAAATATTATGGAAGGGTCTAGTGATAACATACGAACGCTAGAATAATAAAGAGGTATTATTGTAAAACAAAAAGAACGATTTCTTAGGTTGCAAATTTCCCATGAACATTCCATTAAGGAACAGGGCATACTTCTCTCATATCAATGAGTGCAGTTCGATTAATGTCTAAGCTCAATGATAAGGGGACTCCTTTTATTGCTAAGTCCGAACGGCGTGCCGCATAGCGACATGAATTTGTAGGGAAGTTTCAACATGGCAGGATACCTCACAAATGTGTGTGGGAGTTGTAGCAGTGTGTTGCACACTGAGGCAGCAGCCCTTGACGATGAAGGACTTCATCGGGTCAATCCGGTACGTACAACCGGCTGCCATGGGATTGACCTCACAAAAATTGGCACCATTACTAAGGGGAAACTATACTACGCTGCATTGGCTAGTTCATGTTGTCAGAATGGATGAAGAAGCTCCAGCAAAGAAGTCTTTTGAAGGCAAACACGGTGGTACACGCAAACCGGGAAGACCAAAAGCCCGATGGAAAGATCAAGTTATGGGAGACACCTCGAAACTTGGTGTCAGAGATTTTAGAATGAGCGCAGAAGATCGAGGCGCTTGGAACATTATTCTACGTTCGGCTAGTAGAACAAATATTCTGTCATAGCCAATTAAAGTATGTAAGTACTAAGGGGAAAATCGCCGCTAAAAATTTTTCTGATGTTAACGCCGCGATTTGAACTCGACGTCATATGCGGACATGCCTAACCTCCGCGCTACGGTGGCCTCCTACGATTTCATGGGTACGATGATTGTAATCTATTGGGATTCAACAGTAAACGACAGGCCAAAATTTTCATAAGAAAGTAAACATTGTTATAGACCCGTCACGTGATATCTAAGCATTACACAAACTGGATATTTGAGCTCCGATTTATGTGGTGTTCATCGTTATGATCAGAAACTCAGCTGAAAACTACCCGGCGCGTCCAAAGGTGCGGATAGTAGAATGCTTTATAAAGAGTAGCTGCAACTGCAGTCATGGCTAATCAGCGGTATCGAGTGGAATGTCTCAGTAACAGACGTGGTGGGACTGGCTCTTGCTTAAATACTAAGTACCTATGATGGTCAATAGGACAAGGCAATTTATTGGCGCTTTTTAATATCCAATGCAATGCTTCACAAGGATTGCTACCTCCATATCTAAATATACTACAACTACTACAGGAAAAACAACAAAACAATTTCTATAGCAATAATATTAGAAAAAAATTATTTATAGAAATTAAATTTTGAAAGATTTTTTACAAAATGTTGAAAAATTTTCTTATGGGTGATTTTTTAGCTATTATCTTTTTGGTAACACTGGTTTAAACAGCTCACACAGGTTTCGTGTTTTGTGTCACTGTCAAACATCTTCAGTTTGGTCCTAAATGTAACCATGAATTGCCTTACAAACGAACAACGCTAACATATTTTTGAATTTTATTATCAAAATGCGTGCTCTGTTAAGAAAGTTCATCGTGCTTAAACTGTGTTCAGCGACGAAGCAAATTTTTGGTTCAATGGGTACGTACGTAAATAAGAAGAATTGTCGATTTTAGGGTGAAGATCAGCCAGAAGCATTGCAAGAGCTACCAATGCATCCAGAAAAAGCCACAGTTTGGTGCGGTTCATGAGCTGGTGCATCATTGGACCACACAGCACGCGTAACAATGGACTTATTGAAAGGCTAGTTCGATGAACAATTTATTTTACTTCGGGACCGGTCATTTGGCATCCGGCATCCTAGATCTTACGATTAAACGCCTTTAAACTATTTTTTTATACAGACAATAATGAAGCATTTATTTTTGAAATACCGGTCGAAATGTTGGACTAAGCGGATGGACCATTTAAGACGCAATCACGGTTAACATTTTCATTTTATTCAGATAATGCAACATGAAGCTACACAGTGGCCAATTTAAACAAATTACAATGAACTACTCCTTATCTTTAATATACAAAATATATTATAATAATGACTTAAGACTAAGATCACAAAATGTCGCATTTGCATGAAAAATATTCAAACATAAAATTATATGAACCGTACTATCGATTCAAATAAAGATTTGAAGAATTTTTCTGAATTTTATGTTTTTTTGGAAAAACTTTCCTATAGCTCATAAAAAATCACCCTTTATATGTAGCTCTCATATAAACCGATCCGATGGTCTGAATTGCTCCATAACCTGATACAACTCTCATATAAAGCGACCTCCCGATTTTATGTCATGAGCCTCTAAAGGGCGCAATTCATACCCGATTTGGCTGAAATTTTGCACAATGACTTCTACTATGGTCTCCAATATCCAAAGTAAGTATGCCACGAATCGGTCCATAACCAGCTCTAATAGCATAGCAATTATTATCTATTATTTGTTTGCCTATAAAAAGATACCGTGCGATCCATGGTGGAGCGTATATAAAATTCGGCCCGTCCGAATTTAACTTGTTTTTGTTTTTTTGGTTTTGGCTTTTTACAGCCGCCACATATGAATCAATCGAATGTTACACACAAAGGGGGAATATTGAAATTAATTTTGAAGAAAAAGAGGGAAAAAAGGGATCTCACCACTGGTGGACGCGTTTCGATTATTTTCTATTTAAAATTTTGAAAATCTTCTTCTTCTTATATATAAAAATCAATTTGTGTTTGTTTGTCGGTTTGTTTAGGTGTTCCTTATTGACTCAAAAACGGCTGAACTGATTTTCTTGAAATTGTCACAGATGGTGCAAAATGATGCCGTGGTGAAAAAAGGGTACTACATTTTTTGATATCTGAAGAGGGGCGGACCCTCCCCCCTACCCTAATTTTTTGAAACGCCAGATCTCGGAAGTAGGTGTGCTGTGTGCAAATTTCGGATGGGGTACCTGGGGGGCCGCCCACCCCCAAAACTTACCCAATATATATAAAGACCAATCACTACAATATGGGACTCAAATTAAAGGTATTTAAGATTGTAAAACGTATCTGATATCCAATTGTCAGACCAAGTGTTTGGGGGACCACTTCAACCCCCAAAAAACCCCTAAATCGGACATGTCAATATGGGACTCAAATGAAAGGTATTTGCGAGTAGAATACGAATCTGATATCCAAATGTGAGACTGGGTTTCTGGGGATCAACTCCTTTCCCCAAAACATCCCCCAAACAGGACTTATTTAATGACCATGGCTATATGGGGCTTAAATAAAAGGTATTTGAGTGTAGAATACGAATCTGATACCCAAATGTGGGACCAAGTGTTTGGAGAGCCGCCCCTCCCCCAAAGAGGACAAATTTACGACCAGTGCAATATGGGGCTCAAATGAAAGGCTTTTGGGAGTAAAGCACGAATTTGATATCAATATTCGGCAAAAGGTGTCTATGGGGCCATCCCACCCCATAAGACCACCCATATAGGAAGTATATGCTGACCATTGCAATATGGGGCTCAAATAAAAGATATTTTAGAATGGAACAAGAATCTGATATACATGTTCAAGGACAAGTCATTGAGTGGCCGCCCCATCCCCCAAAACACTCCCCATAACGACTATGGAAATATGGCGCTCAAATTAAAGATATTTCGGAGTAGGCCACGAATCTACAATAATATCAACATTCGGGACCAAATGTCTAGGGGACGGTCCACCACCATAACAACCCCCAAATAGGACGTGTTTGTTCACCATGACAGAATACCACTTAATCGGACATATTTACAGACCACGTCAATGTGGGGTTCAAATGAAAGGTATTGGGGAGTAGAGTACGCAAGTTATACCCACTTTTGGGACCAATTTTCTACCCCTTTCGGGTCTACCCCTTCCCCAAAACACCCCACAAATAGCAATTATTTACTAACCATCACAATATGGGGCTTAAATAAAGATATTTAAGAGTAGAATAAAAATCTGATATCCAAATGTGGGACCATGTATTTGAGGCACCGTCCCTTTCCCAAACACCCCCCAAAGAGTACGAATTTTGAGGCCAACTGTTTGAGGTCGCCTCATTCCTTAAACCAACGGCAATATGGGGTTCTAATAAAGTTATTTGGGAATAGAATACGAATTTGATATCCAAATGTGGGATCACGTATTTGGGGTACCGCCCCTTTCCCAAAACAGCCCCAAAGAGTACAAATTTCGGGGTCAAGTGGTTGAGGACGTCTCATGCCACAAACTCCCCTTAAACCAATGGCAATATGGGGTTTAAATAAAAGGTACTTGAGAGAAGAGCACGATGCTTTTCAGGGCTAAGTGTCTAGGGGACCACCTCACCCCCGAAAAGACCCTTAAATCGGACATCATGACAATATCAGGATGAAATAAAGACTTTTAAGAATAACGTTAATAACCCTAAACCCTCCAAGCGAATTCATAGACCAATAAAGATCATATGGGATTCAGATAAAGGCATTAATATTGTTATACTTTTAGTCAAGCGACATAAAGGGTGATTTTTTAGCTATTAGTTTTGTTTCACTATCAAACATCATCAGTTTGGTCTATAATTTAACCATAAATTGTCCTACAAACGAACGACGCTTGCATATTATTGAATTTTATTATCAAAATTCGTGCTCTGTAAGAAAGTTCATCGTGCTAAAATTGTGTTCAGCGACGAAGCTCATTTTTGTTTCAGTGGGTACGTAAATAAGCAGAATTGTCGATTTTGGAGTGAAGAACAGCCAGAAACATTGCAAGAGCTACCAATGCATCCAGAAAAAGGCAACAGTTTGGTGCGGTCTATGGGCTGGTGGCATCATTGGACCGTATTTCTTCAAATGCGAATCGTAACGTAACTGTGAATGGCAAGCGCCATCGTGAGATGATATCCAATTTTTACTTGCATGACATGTGGTTTCAACAAGACAGTGTCACATGCACACAGCACGTGTAACAATGGACTTATTAAGAGGCGAGTTCGTTGAACATGTTATTTCACGTTCGGGACCGGTCAATTGGCCGCCACCATCGTGCCATTTAAAGCTTTTAGACTATTTTTATTGGGACTGTGTTAAAGCTCATGTCTATACAAACAAGCCAGCTTCAATTAACGCATTGGAAGACAAACATTAATTCATGAGGTACCGGCTGAAATGTGTGAAAAAGTACGCCAAAATTGGAATAATCCGATGGACCTTTTGAGGCGAAGTCACGGTCAACATTTGCATGAAATAATCTCCAAACGGTAAATTATATGGACCATACTATCGAATAAAGATTTAATTTTTCTGAATTTTATGCGTTTTTTTTTTGTTGTTGAAAAACTTTCCTATAGCTCTTACAAAATCACCCTTAATCGAAAATAAATATTTAAAGTGGAATTTTGTTTCATATAAAGTAAAATATACAATAATATATAAATATAGTATGCCCCATTTTATGATTTCCGAGAAGGGGCGGACCTTCCCCCTAATCCCGATTTTAAAAACGCCTGTTCTCGGAGATTGGTGCATCGATACAAAGCGAAACTTTGTATGCCCCATTATGGTAACCCAAAACACAAAATTGAATAGTGTAATGCCTCATCCAGAGTAGCTTTATCTGCAGTCGCGGACAATCAGCGGTATCGATTGGAGAGTCTCAGTGAGAGGCCGGGTGGCACCGGCTCTTGCACAAATACTGAGTGCCTACGATGCTCGATATGACAAGGCGAGTTATTGGCACCTTTAAATAACCCATGGTCATCCTATTCCCGCGGCGATCGGTTCTTTGAACTGGAAAGAGCTGGTTCACCTACAGGAGCATGACGAGAATCGCCACCTCCACATGAAAATATTGTTACAACAACAACAACATTGGTAAATACGAAACGCTTGGGTATTTACCCAATAAATACCTTTTGTGGGTATTCGTTTGGGTATTTTTAATTTTGCAGATATCTTGGGTATAAAAACATTTTTCAAAAAATTGTTGATTTCCTATTCTTTGTATATAAACTTGATCTTCTAATCTCATAAAATAGGATTTTAGTTATATATAGCCGCTATATAGACCGATCTCCAGACTTAGTCTTGAGGCAATAAATTGGTATTTTTTTATCCGATTTCGATGAAATTTGGCACAGTGAGTTCTGGTAGACCCCTATTCATTTCTTCGAAGTGTGGTTCAGATCGGATTATATTTGAATATAGCTGCCCTAAGACCGCCCAACCGATCTTCCGATATAGGGTATTGAGGCCATAAAAGCTCCATTTACTACACGAATTCGATGAAAAATGGATACAGTGTGTTCTGGTAGACCCCTACCCATTCCTGTCAAATGTGGTACAGATCGAACCATATTGGGATATAGCCGCCAAATATACCGACCTCCCGATATTGTGTAATGAGCCAATAAAAGAAGCATTTTTCATCCTACTTTGTGAAATTGAGCACAGTGAGTTCCGGTACCCTTCTAAGCCTTTTTCTCAAATATCGTCCATATCGGACCATATTTGAATATAGCTGCCATATAGACCGATCTCCCGATATGGAGTATTGATCCCATAAAAGGAGCATTTTTCATCCAATTTGGATGACATTTGAAACAGTGGTTTATAGGCTTTATAATTTACAGATAACGGAAGGGACGGACCCTCCACCTTTACCCCAAAACCCCAAGTACCCAGCGGTATATTATAGGTATTAGGGAGTAGATTACGAATATGAAATTAAAATTTGCTTTCAAGTCTAGGTGGCGCTTTTCCTCCTAAAGATACGTCAAGTGGGTTATTTGACCCATTATGGCAATATGGGGCTCAAATGCAAGGTTTTTGAGAGTAGAAAATGAATTTGATATCCAAATTCGGAGCCAAGTGTTTTGGGGTACGCCCTAAAGCACTCCCTAAAATTAACTTCATTTTCTTTGGGAATAAAGAACGAATTTCATATCTATTTTCAGTGCAAAGTGCCGGTGGCCGTCCCAACCCCAAAACACCCTCCAAAAGGTTCATATTTAAATTAAAATTAAAGGGATTTGGAAGTGCAGCACGAATTTGATATCCATATTTGGATTGAAATGTCTGAGGTGCCATCCCTCCCCTATTGAGAACATTACCCTAAGGAAGAACATTACCACCAGGAACAGAGAAGGGGCAAATTCTCACACATCAATGAGTGCTTTCCGATTCAAGCTTAAACTTAATGATAAGGGACCTTTTTTATAGCCGAGTCTGAACGGCGTCCCGCAGTGCGACACCTTTTTGGGGAAAAATTTTTAAATGACAATGCATGGCATTGTACCTCGCAAATGTCGCCAACATTATAAGGGGATAAACACCGCTTTGTCCGATGTTCTCGCCAGGATTCGAACGCGTTTAAAGTCATAGGCTGCAATGGCACGAATTCGATACTCGCATTCAGGGCGAAGTGTCCCCGCCCTAAAAAGATAAAGAAGGCGCAGCGGAGCGGGCGTTTAGGCGGCTAGTTTTCAATAAAATAAAATTTTGACAAAAAAAAATGTACACAAATGTATATACATGGTAGAAGGCAAACACGACGAATCAATTCAACATTTTTTGTGTGAAATTCTTTTTTATTGATTAAATGACAAAAATGTGTTGAAGTAATCTAAATTTTAAAATCCATACACTTTTGTTATGTATGACTTTTGCCATAACTATTGCACCGTGGCGCAGAGGTTAACACGTTCGCCTACTACGCCGAATGCATGGGTTCAAATCATCGTGAGATTTGGCTATATTTGTGATGTATTCTACCATGTTTAAACTTCTCCACCAAAAAGTGTCGCTATGCGGCATGCCGATCGCACTCGGCACTAGAAAGGAGGTCCCTTATCCCCCTTGAGCTTAAACTTTAACCGGACTGCACTCATCGGTATGATAGATGTATGCCCTGTTCCATAATGAATGTTCATGGGAAAATTAAATAAGTTAATTGTTGCTCTGAGTCTGTCAAAAACTGAATTGCAAGCTGCACGAATGTAGTCTGCTTATATTTTGGCCCATTCTTTTTAGTCCTTACCATGCTCTCAAAAATGGTTTATATAGAAAAACCCATCGAATTGGCATCTTGCGAATTGGACAGCCACATTGTGGATGGAATGAAGTGCGGAACATGATATTTTAACCGTTCTTGGTTTACACGTGCTTTATGTGGCTGTTGTAACGACCATGGTTTAAAACCGAAATGTTTGCATGCTCACGGCTCCAAAGCAGAATTCCAAATTATTTTTCCCGATAATGAGTAGCATTTATTTTGATGTTAGACTCAGTGAAAATAATTAGAGAGCGATCACAGTTGCCCACACCATCACTTGAGATGGAAAATTACTTCGGGTGGCGTTCTTGGTTTCAAATTGTAGTTCGTGCGATCGGTTAAGTAAACGCGATATTTTTTCGCATTAGAGAACGTTTTACTCAGAAACCCAACACGTTCGTACAGCTTACAATTTGTTTTATGACCGACTCAGAGCAATAGTCAAGGCAAAAGGTGGTCATGTCGAATAAAAGTGAAAGGATTCGGAAATTTAGATTGCTCCAACACATTTTCGTCACTTGAATCAATTAAAAAGTATTTTCACCCAAAGAATTGTGACCGTTTGCATTTGGAACACTTCGCGCCAGCTACTCTACAGCAAGTTTAAAAGTGCACGCACGTTCTTCGATCTATTAAAAGGTGAGTGTTATTGTTGCAGCCGCTGATTTGCGAAGGGGGTCGGGTTTTGTGTCGATCCCAATACGTAAACCTCAGTGCAGTAAGGACCACTTTAAATATGTGGCTGTTGTTGTTGTAGCCGCAGATTTGAAGAATGGCAGCAATCTTTGGGCAGGAATGATCCTGGATTGATAACTGTACGACTGCAGTGGAGACCGCTGTTAATAGTGTTTTGGGATGATGCATAAAGCAAAACCATACCATTGTCTTTCAAGGCCTTTTGTAGTTTTGTTTTATTTTTATATACTTTTTTTTTCTCAATTTTTTAAACTGTCGCCTTTAAAGTGTTTACTCGTAAGGCTCTTGATTTCTTTTTATGGTCTCTTAAGATGAAATAGTTATTAGGAATTCTATTTTGCTTTATCTTAATCTTTTTAATGGCAATTCAAATTAATTTATGCCTAAATATTGTCACCTAAAATGCCATGCAGGCTCGTTCAGGACCGATCGCCGCGGAAACAAGCGGCAATTGGTTATTTAAAGGCGCTAACAACCAGCCTTGTAATATCAAGCATCATAGGCATTCAGTATTTGTGCAAGAGCCGGTGCCATCCGGCCCCTCACTGAGACTCTCCGCTCGATAGCCCTGATTGCCGCGACTGCCGTTGCACCTACTCCATTTAAAGAATTCCTCTATCCGTAACCTGTGGACGTACCAGGTAGCTCGCAGCCAAGCGTCTCGTGACAGAAGTGAACACCACACAGATCGGACCTCAATGTTCCAGCCTGTGTTGTGCTCACAGCTATCCCGCGCCGTTTGAGTCTCTTAATATCTATCTGCAAAGAGCATTTAATTTGTCTACACTGCTTTGGTAAAATCAAAATCAAAAATTTTCCATAATGTGCACATTCTATTAAATAGAAATAAATACATTCATTGTACTATACTAACATAAATGAAAGTTATTGTTGTAGACGACAGAATGCTCATTGTAAATCATTTATTTATTGTGGGTCGGTGGTTTATGTAATCATGCCTCCTTCAACATTGAGAATGCATCTCTTATCTGTTACTATGTGGGTGTATATGTCATACACCATTTCAAAAAAAACCGCAAGTGAAACCATTGAAGCATAAGAGTAATTTAATCCACTTGCTTTTGCTGAGAACAACAAAAAAATAATGATTATTATTTGATGAATCAAATGCAATTCACAACCAACTAAGGGCCAATTTGGGAGCTTTTGACCAAGCCCTATAGATAATTTGCACATTTTACTACCAAATTATTTTTTATTCATTCAAATTTGTTATCACAGCAATTAGAGAACAATAATTAAATGTAAGAGTATTTGACATTTCGGAAAATCTTGCAAGTGGAGGGGAGCATGAAAATGTCAACCCATATTCCATGTAATTTCTACTGTCAAAAATGTATACAAAAACAACTGTTGTTTTCTTGTCCTATAATCACATGCATACATACCTAACTATGCGTAAGGGGGTTTTTGGGGGTGGTATACTTTCCTTCTACATCAATGTCACCCATGACAAAAAAGAATGTAAAATGTAACAGAACGACCTTAAAAGTAACCCAGCAAACTTAACGGAAACCAGTACCCTACAAAAAAAACTGTTATAGGACAACCAGTCGAACGCCCACCCACCCATTCACACGTTTACTCATATTCGTTCTGAAAGATACCACCACAGAAACGCAAACCACTGCTTTCTTGGGCCAAAAAAAAAAAACAACAGAAAACAAAAAAAAACAAGCACCATGTACAACATGAGCGTAAATTAATGATAACAAGAGACGACCAAACTCACTCGACGATGGCTTGCATACATACAAACTCTGTATACACGCATATACAGGAAAAATCGAAGAATCAAAAAAGGTACACAAAAAAATCGATGCTCCTACCAACATATTATGGCCCACAAACCGATTTTTTTTCTCAAGAAACATTAAAAGCTATATAGCTAGGTGTCCCAAAAATTATTTCTTTCCTCAAAATTATAAAACCCATATGTATACTTACAGAAAGCTCCTGTAATTCCAAGAAATCGTACACCATATTTGAAGTACCAGGGCTGATCATCTGCTGGTCCAGGCTGTTGATTGGGCCTGGCCATCAGACTAGTGATCTTATCCGCAAAACTCTGAAATATCAAGATAGGATTATTGAAGGGATTTTGAAATACATTATTCCTTATCAAAGGCACTTAGCGCTGAGCCTAATTTGCTGCATCATTCGCTAACTTCAGCATTGTTGGCAATTAGGAAATAGGGCCACCTCCACAGTTCTACACATGCGGTCAAAGTATTTTACTCGGTACAAACTCACCATTTTGATATATCTGCTTTATATTTTATTACAAGAGTTTTTACTCAATTATTTTGCCCTTTTTTTATCAATTATCAATGATAAAATGCACTTGATTTTGCTTCCCAAATTCCGCCTCCTTTTTTCCTGATATATTTTTTCTATTGTTCTTCTTCTTTTAAACTTTTTGACGTTTAATTTAATTTTTATTTTTGACGTTTCTTTAGGTTCTGTGACCAAAACAACGATGCACAACCAACAAATATGTCTAAAATACAACACTTTGCCAAAAGCAATTTTTATTAACAATGGGTCATCTATACATTGAATTGAGCAAAAGCCATTGCGGTTCCTTAACACATGATGTATGTTCATACATGTATACTCTCTCAAATAGCAAGAAGCTTATATACAACATAATCGAAATTTAGAACAAGACATATATAGTTCTAAGGTTTAGCTGTTAACCGTTCGTTAAGCATTTAATGTCAAAGTAAGAAGAGACTCAATAAAGAATTTACTTTACTTTACTTAACACATGAAAAAATATAGAAAGTTTGCAAAACAAAAAAACTTGTGATGAAAATATACATGGTTCAATCAATAAGGTTATGTCACATGCCGTAAAAAGGCCTCCATGAACATTGAGAATCTCAATTATACCATGGTTGAATTAACAAGGTTGGGTCACTTGCCCAAAAACAACGAAATCAACTATACAACCAAGATATATTCATTTACAGGTAGTAGGAGTCAAGATATATTCTTTTCCAGGTAGTGGCAGTTGCCCAACAACAAAATATTGAGTGCACTATCTGACAAAATCAGTGATTGGTGCAACTCTGATATTGTGTGGGCCAAACCCAGGGCATAATTACCATGTAGTGTACCGTAAACAGCTGAGTTCCATAAACAGCGAAGTTCACTATCCGTCAACGAGTTTTGGTTGTGTGTGTATTATAGTTAAGAACCATATAACACAACCAACGAAAAATGGCGCAAACTGCTACCATGCACAAAATCAGAGTTGCACTAATCACTGATTATGACAGATAGTGTACTCAATATTTTGTTATTGGGCAAGTGTCACTATCTATAAATGAATATATATTGAAGACACCTTTGAATCCATCGTACAAAAATAAACACAAACTTCAAAACAAAAATTTTATAATTTTGCCTTAAGGTTTTTGTTGTAGCAGTGTGTTGCGTTCAATCTTTCATCTGCTGGACTCTGTTGAATACCCAGATCCAGGAACTCTGCGACTAAGATGAGATGCGTCCAGAAGGATCTGGGTCTGTGTCGAGTGGGTCTGGCTGTGTACTTAAACAGGTGATGTGTGTCGTATAATCCCAGATCACAATCGAGACACACATCCTGCACGTAGGTATTAATCCTTGCTCTGTAGGAATTGAGACGCCTGCATCTGCCGGGTCGTAATTGAGTCAGAACTAATCTGGTTTGCCGGAGGAGGTTAATTTCTTCAGGTGCAATCGGAGGCGGTCGTTCTCTAAGGACCACATACACCCCATCTGCTGCCATAACTGCACGGATATGACGAATGGAATGAATAACCTGGGTCATCTCACCAAAAGTGATAGGTGATCTTGCCTCGGAGACCATTGTAATTCAATTGCATGAAAGATACACTTCCGGGCACTGGTCCAGCAATATTGAGACTGGGGTATACATATTGCAGCACAGGAGGGGTCACATAGCCCGACGACGAGGACTCAGAACGCTACGACGACGCTTGTTACCCACTGCTGCCTATGTTTGCACAGCACCTTGCAACATATTCAGTACGACTATACTCCCGTAGTGACGTAAGGCCAGAGCAAGATCGAAATTGCACCCACTCCATGCACCGGTTACACCACACCGACACCGACCGATGATGGAGGCGGTTCTGGAAAACCGAACAGAACCAGGGTCCAGGGTTCTTTTCAATCCCGGCACGGACCAGAAGCGTGTGGAGAAGGGACTCCGGGATGTGCCTCTCCTATGACGAAAAAAGTAAGAACACGTACGCTGAGGTTCGTTTTAAGTTTGTTGCTGTTGTGGTTGTTATAATTATGTACGGTTAGGGTGAAAAGCTGCAGCTAATCAGTATACGGAACATTCAACTAATTTTCATACATGAACCTATGCCTTCCCCCCTCTACTGCAGTGCAGTGGAAGAATTGATGCCCAACCGTCCATAACTCCTCCCTATCCCCAAAAACCCTGCATAAGTCTGCCTCTTTATGTGTCAAAGTCTTGGAATTGCAATTCCATGACCCCTATCAATAGTGATAGCGCCTGCTAACCCGAAAACAACAAGCTTACACCTTCTGGTGAGTAGTACCAGCTCAGCCTGTCAGGGCTTTATGCCAAGCCCAATGACCATCACTAGCTTCCTCAATGCATCCACAACAACGTAAGAAATAAATAGAAATTGACCACTAGGGTGGATGACTTTTTTAAAACCTCGTTACCCTCTATCAAGTTTTGATGAGTTTTTATTCGAGTTTAGATAAAATCTTATGTATATGGTTATTCGATAAAAAAAAAACTCACATACAAAATGATTTTAAAATTTCACAAAAATTTAATTTCAAAGTGGCTTGTGCGTGACCATTTTTAATATTTAAATGGAAAAAATAGACAACATTTCATTCACTCGTGCAACAGGAAATAATTTTTGAAAAAAAAGTCATCATCCTATTAACCATCCTCCATAATTTCATTGTTGTTGTTGTTTTGTATGTTGTACATGTAGGTACGTACAACCGGCTGCCATGGGACTGAACGCGTAGACCTACATGAACCTTCATCATCCACAGAAAAAATTAAAAACATGGTCCATTAAAAACATGTGTACATTGAATTAAAAAATTCGCTGAAATCTGACCTAATCGGACACGAATTTGTATTATTGATTAACAATTTTGTAATTTGGATTTATGACAAGCTCAAAAATCTAATTAAAGCGGTTACTAACTCAATAAATTAATTTATTTGAAAGTTGTGCCTTTTCTCAAATAACATTTTTACCAATTTAATAAAAGGAAATAATTGATATGTTTTGCATTAATAAAAAAACTTTTTTTTATTGCGGATAAAACGTGTAATAGGTATATAAAGATCCCAAAGATGCTCAATGGGGTTGAGAACTGGTGATTTTGTCTGTTTATGCCTGAAATATACGGCTTTCTTCGAGCAACTCTTCCATAAAATCCAGCTCTATGTAATATTTTTCTGGCAGTTTCGGCACAGATACTTTTTTTAAACATTGTTTTAATATTTTCAACAATTTTGTTTTGGTACGAGGGTTGTTGCTTGCCATATTAATCACTTTGCGCTCTTCTCTAACGGATAATTTGTTTGGACGCCCAGGCCGAAGCTTTGAAGTTATAATGCCGGTTTCTTTGTAATTATTAATTACGCGCTGGACAGAAGAATACGTTCTTCCAACGGTTCCACCAGTATTTCTAAAGCTTTGTCCTTCTTTCCACAATTTAATAATTATTTTTCTTTCAGATATGCATATTTCCTTTCCTTTAGTTTTCATGTTTCCAAATTTATAATTTTTTAAAAAAACTCGTGTAACTATCACTTGTTATGATAATGAACTGAAACTGATCAAAAATAAGAACAAGCATCATAAAAAGTAACGGTACTTTCGAAGTAAACAAAGTGAACGCAGACTTTTTGGTTGTCATAATTTCATCTTATTAGACAAAAGTACCGTTAGAACAAAAAAGCAAACTTGTATTTTTGTTTTTGTTTTCTAATTTAAGAAATATAAAGAAACAACATATACAACAAAACTTAACTTTATTTATTTTTTATGTTGTTTTTTCTACGCAAATAACAATGATAAAATGACAATTTTATTGAAATTTTACCATAAGTAATGAATATCCTACTGAATGAAATCAGCAAGTTTTTTTGCTTTAAAATCCATTTTCTATGAAAATTAATCGGCGAAAAATATCGCGAAAAGCAAATATAGTGCCTTTAGTTTTTAAATATCTTCTTTTTATTAAATATATCGCTTTTCTAAACTGTTGCGTTGTCCTTCTATCATTTATCATCAGTGGAATTGCTTCTAAAAAAAGAGTAAAAAAATAATTAATTTTTTATGCATCATTTAGCGCATATTATTTGGATTTAGCAAATATTTCTGTACTTACCTGCTTTTATGTCAAACTGCAGCCAAAGCAAAAACACCAACTTCTCTGCGCACTAGTAACGGTTTAAGTTGTTGTTTTATTTTGGTATGTTTTGTTCGAAGCAAAAAAACTCACCCAGAGCTACGTCGTTTTTTATAATACGGTGCGTGTACAAGAAAATCACCAAAAACAATGATTGCATACTTATGAAAAAACGAACTGTCCCTAACATAGAGACATTTATACCGGTGTTTTCACCGGTCTATTCTGGGAAAAGAAAAAAACCTCAAAGCAACCACGCAATGGACTAGAATGACTAGTGATATGACCGGTAATTTATGTTAATAGGGTGAATATACCCCAAACTTCCTGCAAGGAACTGCTTCGATGCTATTGTCTATGTTATGTGTTGTTGTTGACTTTTGTTTGTGTTCGGGCCAAGAATGAGTCTTTCGAATTTCACAAAAATTTAATAGGTATATTCGCTGCGAATAAAGTCAGTACTAGGCTTTAAAAAATAGCTCTCTACGGCTTCATGAAGTTAAATCGAGTAATCGGTTTATATGGTGACGGTATCCAAATATGGTTAGAGTTGTATCATATTTAAAATAACTATCGTCGGGGCCCCTATAAATTATAATCTAAATTCCAGCCGAATCGAACAATATTGTTTATATAATAGCTTATGTGAATATTGTGAAATAGGGCTTTATTCAAAAGGAACTACAGTAGTAAAATTGAACTAAAGACTTAACGTATGATTTTAAAAGTTTCGTCCTAGCAGTGATATGTGAGAAGTTTCTTAGTGGAATGTTCACGGACAAATTTGCATTTTGTCCTGGCGATGGAAGCGCGTGTAAAGCTCGCCCATATAATTATTAACCTGTTTCAATTGGATTTGGCAACAACACAAAACACTGCTTTCAAGACAAGTATCGTTCAAATTTTACAAACTTCTCCAAGTTTCAAAGTTCTTGTCGGGGCACTTTCTTGTTAAAACGATCCTCTTACGCCAATTTAAAAGATGTATTTTGCGTTTTTTTTTAATTAAAATGTAATTTGCAGACAATCGGTCATCATAAACTCATGCGTAAAATGTAAAAAACCCGAAAAGAAAGAATGCAAACAAGCACGAAAAGGTGCCATCACACTACATGTTCTTGTCATAAGCCTAGTACTGACTTCGGCTTTTCACACGAACGACTGTCAAAACGCACTATAAAACGAGCAAAATAGTAGCGACATGTCGCAGCAGTATAAATTTCGCACAATTTTAATTGCAAATGTAATTAAACGAAATGGGTCGTATGAACTCTGCTGTGGTATTGATGTCTTCGTTGTGTGTTGTTGTTTGACTTTCCTTCGGCTTTCGCAATAATTTAATAGCCATTTTCGCTGTGAATGAAGTCAGTATTATTAAAGTTGCAGCAGGATGCATTTATATTGAGGCCATGCGAACAGCTGAGTACAATTTTTTATTTTTGTTTTGGTTTTGCAGTAAATCTAAGTCCTGATAACACAGCTGTGATTTTTTTTTCTAAAATCATAAAAATATGTTTTTTTTTGATCCGATATTCAACACATAAGCAATAAAAATGTTAAAATGATGAAAATAAAATATAAAACACTGAAAGTGGTTTCGTTGAGAGTAGATTTTTGTTGTTGTGCTAATGACACTACCTCTTATTTGCACCATGAAGTTGGACATATAGTGTGATACGAATAAAAATAACACATGAAAATGACTTTTCAAAATAGCACTGTTAAATCCTATTTACACTGCTCTTAAAATCCGGATTTAATGGCTCGATCATCTCTTTTCCCTTTATAAAATCAGTTGACGAGAGCTTTAAATCCGGATTTAATGAACAGTGTAAACGGGGTTTTATTTTTTCGATAAGAGCGGTGCTGTATTCCTTCTGACAAAAACATGAAGAAATCTGCTGTTTTTGTTGCAAGGTGAATGAATCTTTAACAATTTGTAGCCATAAAAAATCACTACTGTCATACAAAAGCACAGTAGTGTGATAGCATAAATGATGAATGGTGTATTAATGGGCAAGTTTGACACACATAATGAAATACCAATGCTACATAAAAAGTGGTATGTCATAAGACAAGAATATGAAGTATGATAGAGCCTTTAGCCTGCTGTAATCAAGTAAGACGTAAATTAAATTAAAGGTGGTCTAATTTGTACAACAACCACAAATCATATGGAGCAATCCGCCATCTTGTCGTCAAGCTAATCGACGTTTTGCCAACACACACAAAATATTTTCGGTGCATGTGTGTATACGTATTCATGCATGAGCAAAGAATATGCAAGAAAGATGATAACAACAAAGAGCATGCAAACAAAAATCTGACATTTTAATACCGTCAAACATAACCGGCTGTTAACAGCTGTTCGCGTGAGATCACTTTTTTAAATCCGCCTTGTAAGGCGTGTAGCACAGAGGGTGAGCATACGCCTCGCAATCGGGAGGTTGATTGTTCAAATTCCAGTCGTGTTAAATCATTGAAAACAATCTTCGATCTTTAAGATCGACAGGAGAATAAATAAAGAGATTAGAAATACAGATATAAGTGATCTTCGCCCTAACAACCGAAAAATTTTGAAAAAATAATTTACTATTTTTTTCTAATTACGCACTAATTGAATTTTAAACTTTTTGTAGTCCCTTTTTAGTTTTTCGTTGGAATATATCGCCAGGTGACACGTTTTATCACGTACCGAGACATAATAAGACTAAAAAATGATATCGCCTGAGATGGTTTTCCACTTCCTTGAGTGCAGAACAAGGAATAAGCATGGCGTGGAGCCAAACGAAAGCAATACAACAGACATTATTACGAATAAGAGAATAACAACAAAGAACAATAAAGAAATTCTAGAAACAATGTGTGATGACGTAATAAGAAAACGGTTACAAATTGCATTTTAAAATACGGGAAATTAAACTAAAGGGACCTTTAAACTAATAAACCCAATTGTAACAGTATGTTACTAGTTCGCGCCATTTTTTGTCGGTTGTGAGTTATGGCTCTTAATTATAACGCACACACAACCAAATCTCGTTGATGGATAGTGCATTTCGTGAGAAAAAATTGTACTCAGCTGTTTGCTGTACACTACCTGGGTTAATATATTTTGGTTCTGGTATATACGAGAAACCAAGGCAGATTTAAAAAGGTGGTATCACGCAAACTACTGTTAACAACCGGCCAGATTTGACGGTATTAAGATGTTATATTTTTGTTTGCATTCTCTTTGTTGTTATATTCATTCTCGCATATTGTATGCTCACGTACGCACACTCTCTGCACACGTTCACCCACGCAGGCACATTTCTTTGTTTGTGTTGTCAAAATGTCGATGAGCTTGATAGCAAGATGGAGACTTCACCATATGGTTTTTATGTTGTTGTACATATGAGACAACGCTTTAAAATAATTCAGCCATGACGAGAAACTAGGCATCGTAGTCAATGCAAAGGTATTTTACAACAACTTTTATTTTGTGGCTGTCTGCAGGTGCGTGAATTGAATGAATTTCGTTTTGTTCCAACTTTTTCTTGTGTGAACTTCAATAAAAAAACAGTCTGCGAAAAATTTCGTTGTAGAGAATTGTGTGAGAATTTCAAGCTGTGTTAAACAAACAAAACAATTCGTTACAGAGAAGTATTCGTTATAGAGAAGAGTGGTGCAAATTGTTGAAAAAGATTGTGTTTTCAATTTTTATTCGTTATAGAGAACAATTCGTTATAGTGAAGTTCGTAATACAGAAATTCGACTGTATATGGGAGCTATATCTAAATCTGAACCGATTTTTTTTTAAATCAAAAATTTACCTCTTCTTCTTATGCTGAGTATTTTGTTCAGCTTTTTATGCGGAATGCTGTCCATATAAAAAAACGTCGGCGAAACACTGGAGGAAAATAGGTGAAAATTGTGTTTATAGTGAGGAAAAAGGCAAAGATAAATTTTAGTGGTGACACCATTGTCGGCATCATTTATGTTTTATTGGTTTCAACTGTTCGTTTTTAATACAAAAAATAATAAATTATTTGCAAAAAAAAAAATAAAACCATAAGTGCAGATCAAAAACGTCTTTTGATATTAAAATAAAAACAAAACAACTGTCAAATTCCGCTCGCGGAACAATTTAAGATTTCCGCGACTATTCCGAAAGCGGAATAGAAAACCCTTGAGGCTCTATTACACGGCATGTAGATGTCTTATTACATGTCAAATTTAGCACATGTAGAGTTGTATATGTCGTGTGACACAAATGAAACATATGAAAACCACTTTTGAAATTAGCACATGTAATTTTTTCGATAGAGCGTGCTTTATTCCTTCTGACAAAAACATAAAGAAATCAGCTGTTTTTGTTGTCAGTCGAATGAAAGCAAGCCCAAATTAAATTGTTTTCACAAATTTATGATTTAACTAGCTTTCTCACAATTTTAACAATTATTACGTATACAAAATCAGCTTTAGGTTATATCATACGAAAATAACATACAGGTGTAATAGCAAAAATGATGAGTCGTATGTAAATTTTGACAAACATTTTCATTTACATGTGAATACAAAAAGTGACATGTTATGAGACATCTACATGTCGTGTAATAGCGCCTTTAGCATTGCAAACAAATGCCCAAATTTATAATCACTGTACCACAGTGGTGATATAGGGTATAAAAATGTGAACAGTCGATTACGCTTATTCCTTGGTATTATTACGCTAACGTTGGTACTATATTCGGTTTTCGCGGTAAATTCTTTATAAAAAAATGAGCTACAAATATATAAGTGTTCGTTTCGCCATAACTTGTTTTTTCATCTAGGAGAAATTTACATTTCAAGGCGCCAAAGTGTTTGTTAGTGTTAGTGATATTGCTCACATGTACTTACTAGGGGTGGAAAAAATAATATTTGTGGATTCATAAATAAGAAATTTTTTGTATATAAATATAAAAAAATAAATAAATATAAAGGGTGATTTTTTTGAGGTTAGGATTTTCATGCATTAGTATTTGACAGATCACGTGGGATATCAGACATGGTGTCAAAGAGAAAGATGCTCAGTATGCTTTGACATTGCATCATGAATAGACTTACTAACGAGCAACGCTTGCAAATCATTGAATTTTATTACCAAAATCAGTGTTCGGTTCGAAATGTGTTCATTCACCGTAACGTTGCGTCCAACAGCATCTTTGAAAAAATACGGTCCAATGATTCCACCAGCGTACAAACCACACCAAACAGTGCATTTTTCGGGATGCATGGGCAGTTCTTGAACGGCTTCTGGTTGCTCTTCACTCCAAATGCGGCAATTTTGCTTATTTACGTAGCCATTCAACCAGAAATGAGCCTCATCGCTGAACAAAATTTGTCAAAATTTGAACACATTTCGAACCGAACACTGATTTTGGTAATAAAATTCAATGATTTGCAAGCGTTGCTCGTTAGTAAGTCTATTCATGATGAAATGTCAAAGCATACTGAGCATCTTTCTCTTTGACACCATGTCTGAAATCCCACGTGATCTGTCAAATACTAATGCATGAAAATCCTAACCTCAAAAAAATCACCCTTTACTTCTAAAATAAATAAAAAAATTTCCTTCATAACAAGCTATTGCAATAAATCTGGGCGTACAATAACGACCAACCAACGAAAATGCTACAAAATCTAATTACTTTTACAAATAAAAGCTGATTTCGTTTCTTTTTATATACAATAGTTTTGTGTTTCATTATTTATTAATTTAGAAAGGGTGGGTTTTGGTTGAAATTGAAACAATATATATGAATTTGGTACGGTCCACACACTCACATATGTGTGTAAACATGTGCGTAAGCAGCTGATAAATTGGTTGTTGTCAAATTAATTTTTATATGTAAATGGGAACATTTTTGTCAAAGAAATAATCAAATGTGGTAACCTTGCAAACCACCGAAAGAACGGTTCAGGGAAATTTTTCCCCAAAAGAAAAACGTAGTACCAGCCTATACGTACCTCAGTAATTTGACAATTGCAGTTGTCAATATATGTCAAATCGTTCTATTGTGATTGAATTGTTGCCGTCATTCTTAAACAAAAAGAAAAGGTCGCAAACTTTTCCATGAATCCTTGGTGTCACCACATGTTCTTGATGTAAATTAGTGAGAAGTTATCAGAGATTCATAGGGAATTTGTTTTATAAAGTGTTTACTCCAGATAAATGTAAAAAACTCCGTGAAAATCTATGCAAAAAGTTGATAATTAAGTAACTCAATTCAGCAGAAAAAAGCACGCGTCTAATGACGTCGTCATCGTATAAGTTGTTCGTCTGCTAGTCAAGAATGATGATGGAATGAAAGAAAATGTGAAATAAAGTCTCAGTGGCATTGCGAAAATAATAAAAAAGTGCTAAATATGTGAATTTCTTTCATCAAAATATCGAAAAAAAAAATATTTAAATCTAAAAATGAATTCATCACAAGAGAATTTCAATAATAATGGTTCCATTGGGTTGGCAACTTCGGGTGGAACACAGAGTTCCACCCCATCGAGTGCCAGTGTTTCAGATAAAACGCATGCAAATGCCTCTGCTGGCAATAACAACAATAAAAATGTTGCAGCTATTAAAACACCTAAGAGCCAAAGCATTGAAGCCACTATGACGGCGGGAGCGATTGTAGTAAAAACCGATCAAACGAAAAAATCTTTAGAAGGTGCAGGGAGCAAACGTTTAATTCGCACAATTAGACCAATAGATGTGCGAAAATTACAGCAGTCTGGCTTGGATCGGAAAATTGCTGAAGCGTTGAGCAAGCAGAAGCAACAAAACACAAAATTAAATAAGCTCCCAACAGTGAGTGTTGCTTCGGAAGTCTCCAAACCTCTTACAACTTTTAGTCCATCCTCAATAAGAACACAAACTCCAACTTCAGTTACAAAGCCAAAACCAACGCCGAACTCAGCTGCAGCTTCGACATCATCCAGTCGTAAATTACCCATCGTACCACCGCCACCAACTTCGAAACCGTCACTAGCTGTCGCAGGTAAATATTTATGCTGTGTTTTAAAAATATTTCCACCATTCGCTGGTTTACAACACATTTCCTATTTTTGTGTTTTTTGCTGGTTGCGCAATAAATCCATTTTGGTATATTCAACATTAGGTTGCGCTGAGTGATATGCCTTCGGTGGTTGGAAGGCTAGTGTTATCGTTTAGCAAGACAAAGATTAGGGGTTCAAACCCAAGTAAAGTTTTTTTTGTTAGTTTTGTTAATTTTATTTTAATTTTGTTAATTTTATTTTAATTTTTGTTTTGTTTTTATTCCTATTTATTTTTTAAATAAGAATAAATGTTTTTGTTTTTTTCATTTGCAACATACCTAGCACGGCATTTTAAACTCTTTGCTTTACAGCAAAGGGTTTAATCCAAGTTCGCTTTTAACATAAACAAATTAAATTTTTAATTTCGTATACATTCCAAAAACTACTACGTTTAACCATAATTGTTTACCCCATGTATCAAATATATATCATGTATAATGCGCCTTATATTTATGTTTCCAAGGAAATAATACCATGTTTCAAAGGAAATAATTTTATTCATATCTACCATGAGAACTAAAAAATGTTATTGTCTTAAATGTAGTTTGTGGCGGAAATCCTCTAATTAGGGATAATATTTGCGGCAAGCTTTACCCGTCAAAAAAAAAAAAAAACAACAACCAATGATCCATGCACATCGATGGGGATAATATGGGACTTGAATTAGCCTTCTAAAGCGAGCAAGATTTTTGTAGACGGTCTCATGCAAAATAAGCCTCTGATCAAGATAATTTGACACTAAAAAAGAATTTGCAAGTAGAGACCGAATCTGATACTAAAATTTGAGACCAAGAGTCCATTCTATTGTAAAAAAAACACTTCTATCAATGTGATGTCCTAATAAATTCATTTTTTCCATTGTGTTCGCCCTAAAGATAACCAAAAATAAGTGTTAGTCGGTAACACTTTTTTGATGGGCCCCATCAGTCATCCCAGGCCGTCACAAAAGTCCAGAATGACTCGGTGGGGTCAAACGACTTGAGAGAGCTCAGGGAGAAAGAGGTTGTTACCTATAATCCTACGCCTTCTCCCAGCTATCACGGCACATCAGATGCTCGAACGTCGTCAATTCCTCCTCATGCCCATAGACCCGAGCCCATCGCCATGTTAACGACATTACATCGCAGTGGCCGGTCAGGTCTCCCACCAACAATCCAAGGTCAAGGCACCCATAAGTGAGGATCGGCCGAACCATAGCAGTGTACATCCAGCGGGCCGTACTTGGCCTAATTCGCCAACACCTACCTATCGAGTTCAAATCTCCCCGCCGTGCGAATCTCTCCTCAACGTTTCTTCTTCAGTTCAATTTCTGGTCAAGACTCTTGTCTAATTTTTTAACAGGAATTAAAACAAAATTTAAAAACAATTTCCAGCGTTTTCAAAACAGTTTGGAAACAAATTTTAAAAAATCGCACGATTATTATATCCACCGCCGACGCGGGATAACTGCGAGTATTACACAGGCTGGAAATTTGAGTTTCAAACTATGTGCTTTTACGTTTACAAAAAAACGTTTTACAAAAAAAAAAAAAAAAATTCCGTGAAAAAGGTTTTCTGCCAAATGTTGCTAAAATTGCTTAACATGGCTCTCAGAATTATGATTAGTTAAATTTTTAGGGTAAAATCTTGTCCTAACTACATTACTGACAGTTTACGTAACTGCTATTTATGAAAAGGTATGTGACATATCTGTGCCACTGTAGCTGCGATATATACCGATCTCACGATTTGAATTATTGGACCAATAAAAACAGCAATTATTAACCGATTTCGCTGATATTTGGCAAAATGAGCTGTGTTAGGGTCTGCGATGCAAATTTACCAATGAACATTCCATTAAGGAACGGGCAAACTTTTCATATATCAATTAGTGCTGTCCGATTCAATTTTAAGCTCAATGATAAGGAGCCTTCTTTTTATAGCCGAGTCCGAACAGCAAGAGACACCTCAACTGTGTCCTCTACTTTGGAATATGGCCATTAACAATATATTATTGTCTCTGGAAAAAAAGGGAGTAAAAGTCATCGCGTATGCTGATGATGTGGCGGTTAGTGGAAAGTTTCCAGCATTCTTAGATATATACTTCAGGAAGCGACAGAAAAATGGGCTACCGAAAGCGTAAATTCTTCTAGTACAAATGTAGCTCACTTCAGCAGGAGATATAAGTTACCCACACTTGCAGCTGTCTCCATGGGTGTTGCATTTACTGAAAGTGCAAAATAACTGAATGCTGGAAATTGAACTGAAATCAAACATTTTGGAAAGCGCAAGAGCGGAAACTTTTGCCCTATATACCTGCAAGATAGCCTTGCCAATGGAATTTAAACCCCGTGTCATGCACTGGGTACATACCATATATAGTTACACTATATGGCTGTTTCCAAAATTGACGAATTGAAGTTCTAGTACTGATCATATTGAGAGGGTTACCCGTCCACTTTAGTGTGTGTCAAGCGGACATCCTTGCAGTTAAAGAAGTGGTGGAATGGATTAGATATGGTATAACGGCAATTGACTTAAATATCCTCTCACACAGCCAGGCAGCCATTTAATTTGTGGGGAACTTATGTCTGAATTCAAAAACCGCCCTCGCCTGTAGTAGGTCCTGAGTAGATCTCGAACGAGATGGCTGCACAGTTCAAACTTCACCAGGTCTGGGTGCCAGGCCACAAATATATCCCAGGGAATTGCAAAGCAGACGAGCTTACGAGACTTTGAAAAACCTTAAACATTCCAGGTGAACTGGAATATCTGGGTAGACTTCTAGCGAGTATGCAATGAATGACAGATGATCACATCCAAAATTATGTGGCTCAATCCAAAGGTCTACCGTTTGCTATCGCTTGCTTGAACAGACGTCTCAATCATTGTGTCCGTCATGACAGGCCACTGTCTGATTGGTAAATATGCTGAAAGACTGAAGGTTCCAAGTAACGACCTCTGCAGAAGCTGTGAGAACGTCGAAGAATAAAATACTATGGAACATCTGCTGTTTGTGTGTCCCGCATTGGCAGTCAGAAGTAATTCTACTTTAGGTTCTCATTTCTTTATGTCTGATTTAGCGTATGTGAAAATTTGCAAGTTGTTGGGATAGTTTTGGATAGTTTAACGGTAGGAGCATCACAATGGATGAAAACGTCTATTTTAGTCTAATGACAGACTTCATTTTAAACATAATCATACCTGATCTTTAAATTTCCAACCATTCCGAAATTTTAAAATTTTCTGACATTCCCAAATATATGTTCCAAAAATCGAGACATTTTTGCATGATTTACTTTTGTGGTATATTTGCCTTTAGTGTGCATTTGCGTGCTATTTCCATTACACCCAGCGTTACCATTGTGACCCTTAAGGGTAATTTTGACCCTTTTTTGAAACCTTGACCCTTTTTGTGACTAATAGCCTTTTTTTAACCCTTTTTTAATATTTTCTTTAGTTGTTCTTTGCTTACACGTCTTGTGCCTTGTAACTACATAGTGTTGTAGGTGTTGTCTATTAGGTTTTGCCTAAAATCTACTTAAATGTTCATATTCGATTCGTTCGAAACAAATCCGCAGGGATTATTGGAAACAGGCTCTGAATCAGATGTCGCACTTGATTCAGAGCCAAGAAATTTTGACCAAACGAAATTGCCCATAAAAAGAATTCCCCGTATATTCTTTAAAGAATGCCAACGTCAGTATGCAAATTTGGCCATAAACATTTCATTTAGAAACAGCGTGAATACTTCTTTTATATTAATGAGTTGGCGGTACAAGTTAAGATCAATGATAAAGGACCTCTTCTTGTTGCCGAACCCGAAAGACTTGTCGCAGTGGGACACCGTACGGCAAGTTTATACAGCTTATTAACTAAGGTTAATACTTCAAAAGTGACTCCATCACTAGGAGGGGATAACCACCACCTCAGAGTACGTGTTCGCCCTTTTTCGTCAGGGAAGAGGCACAACCCGGAGTGCCTTCTCCGCACGCTACAAGTCCGTTAGTTAGTTAAGTCACTCTCGAACCCGGTAGACGGGATGACAGGACCTCAGTCACTTTTGGCGACGTAACCGTGACTGATCCGAAGAGATGCGCCAGATTGTTCATCCGTCAATTTATTGTTGTTGTTGTAGCAGTGTGTTGTACACTTAGGCGGCAGCCCTTGCCGATGAAGGAGGGCAAAGAGGAGAGCCAAGTAACGAATGTCATCCGTGACGTTAAGTCATCCAAGGCGTTGGGCCCCGACGGAATCTCTACTTTGAAGCTGAAGAATCTAGATTTACCTGGAGGTGAGAACCTTTCTACTTTCCTCAACCTTTCTTTGAACACTCTTATAGTTCCCGATGTCTGGAAAATGGGCAAAGTGATTCCGCTACTGAAGTCTGGAAAGGACCCTAGTTTGGGGAGTCGTACAGACCGATCTCCCTTCTCTAACCAGTAGCAAAGACACTTGAGGTACTTCTCCCGAGACTCGTAGGAGAATTTTCATTCGCCGAGCAGCAACATGGATTTCGAAGACTGCATAGCACAACAATTGCCGTGGCTTCAATCAGCCCAGGCCATGTGATAGGACGGTCCTCGTGGCACTGGACCTATCGAAGGCAATCGACACTGTTAGTTATGCCAAACTATTGTATTTGAGGACATCGCCAACACGCCCCTCCAGCCAGGCCTGAAAGTCGAAGTCGAAGCACCGTAGAGTAAAACAGGCGAGGTGATATCTTCAAGGCGAGGTGATATCTCCGGCACTGTTTGACCTCTACCTATCCTCCATTGCACCCCCTCCAGACGTCGTAGAGATCGTATCATATGCGGACGATTGTACGATTATGGCTTCAGGCCTCCGATCCATTGATGGCATCTGCGATAGCTTCAACGTCTATCTCAACGAACTTGCCTCATATTTGGCTGCAAGAAATATGAAGATATTTGCCACCAAATCTTCAGCCACATTGTTCACTACAAATACGCGTGAGGTGAATACTAATCTGACTGAGATGGTCGATGGAGAAATGATTTCGACCATCAAGTGTCTCAAAATACTTGGCGTCACATTTGACAGCTCTTACACATTCTCTCCACAAGCCACAGCAAATTGCGATAAAGTAAAAACATGGTCCGCAAGTCACTTGTCGGCAGCACTTGGGGTGCGGACAAAGAAATCTTGTTGACCACGTACAAAGCAATTGGACGGTCTGTGGTAAGTTATGCAGCACCAGTGTGATCTCGTCAGCTCTGACACGAAGTGGTCAAAATGACGCCCTTCGAATTGCGACGGGCTGTCTCCTCAGTTCTCATGGGGACCACGAGGAGACAAAGATCCTACCAGTGCGTAGACATAGCTACATGCTATCCAAGCAATACATTTTGGGCTGTTATAGCAGAGACCATCCAAATCATCATCTTGTGGATAGATATCTACCGCCCAGAAGCCTTGAGGTAGAACTACAAAAGCTAGATCGTAAGGTTGAGCTCTACAAGAGAGAACCTCTAGATCAAGCGGCATATCAAGCGGGGCTAGACAACATTCATGCAGACACCGTAGCAGATGCAGTAAACCCTGTGGACGCACCCCATCTTAGTCGCAGAGTTCCTGGATCTAGGCACTCAACAGAATCAAGCAGACGAAAGATTGAACACAACAAACTGCTACAAAAACAATGGCAACACCACCGCTGAAAAATTGTTTGATGTTCTCGCCGGGATTTGAGTTCAGCGTCAAAGGTCGACATGACAACCTCTGAGCTACGGTGGCCCCCAAACTCTTTTTAGATAGGTCAAACAAGATGATTATACTTAAAATGGCAATCCCATGGCAGCCGGTTGTACGTACCGGATTGACCCGATGGATTCCTTCATCGGCAAGAGCTGCCGCCTCAGTGTACAACAACAACTAAAAATGGATTTGACCTTTTTGAAAAAACACCCTTTTTGTGACCCTTTAAAAAAATACCCTTTTTTGACCCTTTTGAAAAAATCATAACGGTAACGTTGATGACGTTGCCTTTACAGGAAAAGAGTTAGACTAATTTTTTAAGTATACCAATCGGTTTAGAATTAGCTCCTCATACCAATGAGTGCTGTCCGATTCGAGTTTAAGCTCAATGATAAGTGGCCTTTTTAAAGCCGAGTCCGAACGGCGAACAGTGGGGTATTTGAACCCAAAAGTTTCGTTGAAATCAACGGATATGCCGATCTTCATGAAATTCAGCAAATATAGGTGTAGAAGAAGACAATTTTTATGTTTGAAGCAAATCGGTTCATATTTATATAGCACAGGACCAAAGAAATAATCCTAAGCACCTATGGAAGGCCGTAGTAGTAGTAGTAGTAGTTGTAGCCACATTTTCATGTGGAGGTGGATCAAACTCCTGTGTGAGCCACCGGTTATTTAAAGGCGCCAATAACTCGCCTTGTGATATCGAGCATCATAGGCACTCAGTATTTGT
Organism: Stomoxys calcitrans; assembly: GCF_963082655.1. Lineage (NCBI taxonomy): Eukaryota > Metazoa > Arthropoda > Insecta > Diptera > Muscidae > Stomoxys > Stomoxys calcitrans. Next base: position 50,696,984 of record NC_081552.1, on the reverse strand, counting down.
GCAAGAGCCGGTGCCACCCGTCCTCTCACTGACACTCTCCTCTCGATACCTCTGATTGTCCGCGCCTGTCGTTGCAGCTTCTCCGTATGGTGCATTCCACTATCCGCAACTTGTGGACGCGCCCGGTAGCTCGCAGCAAAGCTTCCCGTGACAGCAATGAACTCAAAGATCAGGCCTGTGCGGTGCTTCTCGTGCTCTCGTTATCCCGTGCCGGATTCTCGTTTGGTCTTTGAATAGTGTTGTTCAGAGTATTAATGATATGTTATAAAATTAAATAAAAGAAGTGAAAACCGAATGTAGAAAAATGATAATAAAGTTGTTGAAATAGTTTCGAATAAATTTTAAACAATAATTTCTGTAATAGTGGGACTTAGAAAAAACACTGTTCCAAAGAAAGGCGAGAATAAGCTCAAAACTGCGAAAAGTAATCAAAATACTATGAAAAATATACAGATAAATTTAAGATATAGTGGGATGCTTTGATCAAACGATTGCCAAAACCTAATTAAATAAAGAACTGGCCGAAAACCTCGGACTCATACGTAAAACATCAACTATTGATGACCGTCGATTTTATGATATAGCAAAGGCAACACTTCTGAGTCTTGAAAAAGACTCAAGGGGGACGAAATCTGAATGAAATTTGTCCCACTATTCGCAAACGTTTTTCTGGAAAAACAAACGTATTAGCAAAAAGTCCAAGAATAGTACCATTGCTGGCCAAGAAGTATACTATATAAAAACACCGAGTGTAGCTTTTTTATATTTCGCGATTGGACAACCGTTGTGTTGCAACCTGCCAACTGACAGCTCTATCGTAAAGCTTGACATTTTTGATGTTATACGAACACAGAACGTTTTGACATACGAGCGCTATTGGTGCTGTTTACAGTAACTTGAAAGATTCATCTCGCCCAAAAAATGGAATTAAATCGTGAACATTTTCGTGTGATTATTTTTTACAACTATCATAAAAACAGTGCATCGATGAACTTAATCGAATTTTTGGCGTTGAAGCTCCATTAAGGACTAGTGTTTATCAATGGTATGGTGAATTCAACCGAGGTCGTAGTTCAATCCAAGACGAATTTCGTGAAGGTCGTCCAAAATCAGTTTTTTTTCAAACAACCATTGATGCTGTGCGCAAACTATTGGGTTGCCCAAAAAGTAATTGCGGATTTTTTAAAATAAAGTAAATGCATTTTTAATAAAACTTAGAATGAACTTTAAACAAATATATTTTTTTACACTTTTTTTCTAAAGCAAGCTAAAAGTAACAGCTGATAACTGACTGACTGTTACTAAAAGTAACAGCTGATAACTGATAACTGAAGAAAGAATGCAATTACAGAGTCACAAGCTGTGAAAAAATTTGTCAACGCCGACTATATAAAAAATACGCAATTACTTTTTGGGCAACCCAATAATATTGCAAGATCGTCATGTGACCCATCGTGAAATTAAGATAACCTTAGTCATAAGTGAGACCAGCATACATTCAATATTGCATGAACATTTGACCGTCATAAAAATTTATTCGCGTTGGATACCACACAATCTGTCAATCGTTCAAAAAAAAAAAATATACGAAACAACAGCACTTTTGTGCACTCAAAACATCGTTTTGATAAGTCATCTGCCGTATAGTCCTGACTTGGCACCGGATGACTTCTCTTTATTCCCGTACGTAAAAAATAAAATGAGAGGTCAACGTTTTTCGACACCTGACGAAGCCGTTGATGCGTTCTGAATACAGGTTTTGGAGATACCTCAATCAGAGTGGCAAAAGTGCTTCGATAATTGATTCAAACGCATGGAAAATATTTTGAAAAACAGTAAAGCTATTTCTAATGAATAATATTTGTGTGTTCTCCAATCCCGAAATAAAAATATTTTCTGTTCTCTGATCCCGATATATAAAAGGTAACCCTCGTATAAAGTCTGCGGACCTCTTTCCTATGTTGGGAATCCTACCGGCCATCCAGGGTTTTTCTTAATATTAATAAGAAATAAAAATAAATAACTAAAACGCATCAGATTTATGGATATATAATGCTAATATATCGTATATATATACGATACATATTTGGTAGAAATTAATCAACGGCTCTATGCCGTTACGAAGGGCATACATAGCACTACATTGCATAAATTAAATTTTATGGATGTCATCAGTATGCAACTTTGATTGTTTCATTGATTTTATATAAATCTGAGCTGACATACATGACTTACTTTAAAGACCCTAGAATAGTGAAAAGATTTTTGAAAATTTTCAATTAAAATGTCTAGCATTAAGGGTTAGTGCGTTTAAAGATATCGCCGAATATGAATTTATATAGATTACATAACAACAAAGATGAAGAAAATAGTTATCAATAAAATCTCACATCCCTTATTAAAGTTTGCACACGTCACTTCCTTGGTCCAAGGACGAACGCTATTGATTTTGAACAACATCGGTTCTGATTTATATCTTTCATCCGATGTGGCGTTTTAAGACTGTAGAAGCCATAATTTTGGTCCAATCTTTACAAAATTTGGCAATTTTATAGAATTAGTTGGTTTTGAAAAGAAAAAAGATTTTGTTTTAAAGGAAAAGTATTTGAAAAATTGTTCACAGAACCGTTCCCAAGAAAAAACTAGTAAGGAAGGGCCAAAAGTCGGACGGTATCGACTGTATAATACCCTACACCTACCCTATAAGTACAATGTGGGAGCTATATCCAATTCGGAACTATTTTTGATGGACCTCGGCGAGCAAAAATATGTTCAAAATGTAATAGCTACGGTTGACAAATGACAACATTATTGCAAATTACCCAAAATCTGACGAATATATATATGGGAGCTATAAATAATACTGAACCGATTTCCATGAAATTCACCATTGTCGAGCGTCATTAGAAAATCCTTCCTGACAAGTTTCGAGAGAATCGGGTAATAAATGACCATTTTATTGCATTATTACTGCAAATCGGACGAACATGTATATGGGAGCTAAATCCAAATCTGAACCGACTTTTTTCCAATTTCAATAGGCTTTGTCTCTAGGCCGAAAACCGACGATATCGGATGAAAATTGCGACCTGTAGTTTGTACACAAATTGACATGGACAGACGGACATACAGACAGACGAACATTCAGACAGACGGACATAGCTAAATCGAATCAGAAAGTGATTCTGAGTCGATCGGTATACTTATCAATGGGTCTATCTCTCTTCCTTTTGGGTGTTACAAACGAATTCACTAAATTATAATACCCTGTACCACAGTAGTGGTGTAGGGTATAAACAATATATTCAGCAAAATTCATTTACATAACATACAAGTACAGTTACTATGATTGATTTAATAAAGTAGACAAAATTCAAAGGTTTGTATGATTATTTTTTTTTACAACACCCCTTCTCAATCATACAATCTAATAATTTACATAATTTATTAAATCTAACTGCTGATCAGATGTTGCGATAGGTTGGAGATTGATAATTCCTTTTTCGATGTAATCTCTAATGAAGTGAGGTTTGATGTCTATATGCTTCGTTTTCTTGGTTTCAACATTTGACGCCATGCATATACATCCATGATTGTCTTCATAAATTGTTACAGGTTAAATTTTTAATAATGTTAAATTTTGAAGTACGTCACCTAACCAAATTGCTTCTGAGACTACAGAGCTTAATGCCACATATTGAGATTCAATCGACGATGTAGCCACAGTCTACTTGCTTGTACTTGCCCAGGATACCTTTCATCCAAACATTTTAATACCACTTACCGATTTTCGATCCACTTCATTACTGGCCCAATCTGCATCAGCAAACCCTAGAAAAGGGGCTTCATCACTTTTCTTTTCGAAATGTAATTTGGTCTTCATTATCCATTTAAGATATCTTAAAATCCTTTTAACCGATTGCCAGTGTTACTTCGAGGGATTTTGTTGAAAACGTCCCAGATAACTCACATGGTAACATATATCCGGTCTAACGCATAGCATGATAAACTTTATACTGACAAGCAACTTTCTGTAGGTCATCCACATAAAGTATGATATAGATTACCTCGTCGTTCACAAATTTTGTGTATACACAGTAGTCGTGATTTGATCTTACGTATCTAAGAGCTATTAGCTAATTATTAAGAGTGCCATTCCAACACTTGGCAGCAAGTTTTAAACCATATACAGACTTTAATATACGACAAGCCATGTTTTTTCTTTCAGAGACACCCTCTGGAATTTGCATAAAAATTTCTTTTAATGAACCATGCAAAAACGCCGTTTTTGCGTCGATTTGATAAAAAACTAAACCATTATTCACTGTAATCGCTAGTACCACACGAACTGTTGAAAGTTTAGCGGTAGGCGCGTATACTTCGTTATAGTCCAATCCTTTTCTTTGTATCTTAGTGGTTTTCCATCTTCGTTATACTTGATATTGAATATCCACTTAGATTTTAGCAATTTTGCCGTGTTGATGAGGGGTCTTTCATATTTCCAAACTTTATTCGCTTCCATTGATTTCAATTCATCATTTATGGCTTTAATCCACATTTTTTCATCTGCTCTGCGATTAATGTCGTCATATGTTTCTGGAACATCCATGGGGAATTCCTCTTTTATATAAGCAGAAAATCCTAACTTAAAACCCAAAAACCTATTTGGAATCCTCTTTGTTCGAGTTCTTCTTGGAGTATCCTACAATTCGTCATCTAGTGTGTCGCCACCACTACTATTTCCATTATCCGTGACATGCTCTTCATTTTAGTTGTTCGATGTTTCGTCATTATTTCCTATATCAGGTGGACCATTTTCTATAGTATTGTTGGATGCTTGGATAACAGGCACGCTATTTTCACCCTCTTCTTGCATGTAACTCCTAATAATTCGTGCAGGGATTTCATCACACTCTTCTTCCATACTACTTCTTACAATTTGTGCAGGGGTTTCGGGTTTCTCTTCTTTATAGGCATAACATGACTCGTTGAATTTAACATCTATTGAAGTGATTTGATTATCTTCCTAGTTTGCATGTTCCATAATTTGTATCTATTTGGAACATATCTCAACATTACCAATTGTTGACTTTTAGAATCAAGTTTCTTTCGTTTTTGTTTCGGCACCCAAGCGTAAGCTCCGCATTTAAAAACTCTCAAATTATCAACATCTGGTTTGCTTCCGTACCACATTTCTGCTGGAGTTACATTTGCTAATATTGATTTGGTCGGACTTCGGTTGATTGGGTAAAGAGCTGTCAGGGCAGCTTCGTTCCACATGTTCTTTGGTATACCGGATTCGAGCAGCATGGTTCTTACTTTTCCATCAGTGTTGAACCTTTCTACTATGCTATTTTGCTGAGGACAGTAAGGAATTGATTCTTCTACTTGAATACCTTTGTTTTTATACCAGTTCCTTTGACCCATATTCTCTACCCTTTTGAAATTACAATACCAAATTTTGCACAAGCCAATGCTTCATACTCCACGAATTTTTCAAACACTTCGGACTTCTTATTGATTGTAAACATATATCACGGTGAAATGGGTGTAGTCATCAATAAAAGATACAATGTACAGCGGTCAAAAAAAGTATTCATCATTCAATGTTTTTTTTTTAATAAGTCTACAAAAGACAATTGGAATAAAAACATATTAAACTAATGATGCAGTAGTGCTTGTGTGATATATATGTACACAATTTCATTGTTTTTAAAGAAAAAAATAGTATTTATTGGAACAAAAAGGGCCATTTTACAGCTGAACACAAAAAATTAAACAAAAAAAGTATTCATCATTGCAAAAAAACAAAAAAATAAATAACATAATTTAAAAAAATTAATACTTTGTTATTCGACCACCGCGTCTTATAACTTCTTTTGAAGTTTCGGTTTGACATCGATTGGACTAATTTAGCGGTTATATTTTGGTCTATATTAGTCCATTCCTCCATTATCACCTGTTGCATTTGACTCTTGCTCGAAAAATTGCGCGTTCTCAATTTGCGTTCGAGATGTTCCCAAAGATGTTCAATTGGGTTCAAGTCGGGACTTTGAGGAGGAGTTTTAATGACTTTGGGGCAGTTATACAGCATCCACATCTTGGTATTTAAAGCAGAATGTTTGGGGTCATTATCTTGATAATATTGAAAGTTATTACCAAGCCCAAGTTTTACAGCACTATCTTTTAAATTCCTCTTTAAAATGTCAATGTAATACTTATGATCCATTACTCCATTAATAATTTCAAGATTTCCCGCTCCTGAAGCCGCCATACACCCCCAAACCATTAAACCACCTCCACCATGTTTTACAGTAGCAACTGTGTTTCGTTCTTCAAGCTCTGTATTTGGTTTTCTGTACACTATGACCTTTCCATCGCACCCAAAAAGATTAAACTTGCTCTCGTCTGCAAAAATGACTGTTTTCCAAAATGATTCGGGCTGTTTTACATACATTTTTGCGAAGTTTAGCCTTTTCACTCGGTTTATTTTATTTATAAAGGGCTTCTTACGTGCAGTTCTTCCTCTGTAACTATGCCTTTTGAGTGTATTTCGAATTGTTTGTGTAGTAACTTCCTTCCCTAAATATTCCATAGTGTTTTTACGAAGAATGGTCGCATTTGTCTTCGGAGTTTTCTGAACTTGCCGCACTAGCCAACGCACATCTCCAACTGAAAGTGCTTTTGGTCGACCAGATCTTGGTTTATTGTCAACAGTTTTCGTTTCTGTCCACTTTCTGATGATGGATTGTATAGTAGATCGTGGTCTATTTAATATTTCACTGATAGTTTTTTGAGTTAAACCATTCCTGTGGTGTTTTATTATCAAAACTTTTACCTCATCAGAAACCTCGTTTTGCTTACGACCCATTTTGACAAAAACTATATTTTCAATGAAATTAAATATTTGCTGTCAAGGGCAAAGCCTCCTTTACTAAATAAAACAGAAAAGGGGGATTCCCAAATAATATTTGAATTTGACTTTGATGATAGCACATCAATGATGAATACTTTTTTTGTTCTGTTTTTGGTGTTATTATTTAAAATTGCATTTTTTGCGCTAATTAAATTTATTTTTTGAATTTATTTTAAAACATATTACGAAAAATAAACTATTGCATAAAACTGCATTATTTGTTTACTTTAAATTTTCTTCAATTACCCAAAATAAGTGAATTTATTATCAATTTTGCTAATGATGAATACTTTTTTTGACCGCTGTACTTTGAACCATCCCAAGCTACGGGATCGATTGAACCGCAGACATCAGAGTGAATCCTCTGAAGTGGACTAGTAGACTTTTCACGTGTTTTATTTAAAGGGTCACGACATTATTTTCCCTCGATGCAAAAGTCACAAAAATTAATCTTTTCTGGTTTTAAATCCATATCTAGTACCATGTTTTTATTCACCAGTTCCTTAAACGAGGACCAAAATGTCCATATCTTTTGAGCCACAACTTTTTGGAATTTGATATATCTGCGACATGTTTGCCAATATTAAAACTGACCTCGTATAGACTACCACGCATGTACGCTGTCGCTACTTCTTGGCTTCTTTCTGTTATAAATGCCTTGTCTTTCAAGAATCTGACTTCAATGGCGGCTGATGTCATCTTTTTCACAGACAATAAATTGTCCCTTAGATGTGGAATCTATATAACATTTTTCAATATGACATCTTAATCTCTGTTGCTGCTGAATTTAGTTATGCCTTTATAATTTTTAATCAGAAATTAATTGCCTTTAGCTATTCTTATCTCCACGGGAGTTACAAGCTTTGCCATCGATTCTAAATACCATTTCCCTTAACCAAATGGTCGCTTGCACCAGAATCTAAATTTTACGCAAGACATACCAGAACTTGAATAATCTGCATCTGCATAAAATAAACTGATTTGCTATGGTCTTTTTGTGTATATTTAGGGTCTTTTAATGCACTTTGGCTTCATTTTGACGACAATCAGTTGCTTTATGTCCAAATTTATGGCATTTGTAACACCGTCCTTGAAAATTTCTTTTCAAATTCTTTTTACCTTCAAATGCTGTTTTTACTGAAATTCAACCCCTTCTGAACGATGCTCCATTTTTGTTTCTTCTAAGACCAGCCTTTCCTTTACCATGTTGTAAGACAACTGGGATTCGTCCAAATTTTGAAGTGTTGTTATTAATGGATCAAATTTCTTTGGCAATGATATAAATAATTGCGTAAGAACATCACTATTTTCAACATTTGCTCCAGCCATCTTGAGGTTCCTGGTCAGATGTTAAAATTTCATCAGATGTTGCGCCACAGATTCTGCTTCTTTTAAGCGTATATTCATTATTTGCTTTCTAATCAAAACTTGAATTGTAATTGATTTCTTCGCGAAATCATTCTTCAAGCTCTCCCACATTTCTTTGGCTATTCTTTTCTCACGGACGTATCCGAGGCTATCATTACTTACGAAGGACACTAATTTATCTCTTGCTTTTCTGTCCTTGTTTAAAAAAGCTTTTTTTTTGCAGCATTTTCTGTTGGTGGAACGTTCGTTAAAACATCCTTCTAATCCAAATTTTCAAAATTTGAATCTGATATGACCTTCTAAGGCTGTTTAAATTCCCCTTTTTGCCATATGTAAAAAAATCTTACAAGGTTCTATTCGATATTTCAAATGGTATGTAAAATTAAAGTCTGACTATATTTGGAGATGAGTTCTATATATTAAAAGTAGTACGTAGATTAGTTGGTATAGGGTATTATATAGTCTGCTTCGCCCGATTTTTGCCTTTACTTACTGGCTTGGCATAGACTTATTTTAAAAAAGCTCCAAAAATCCAAATGGGTCAGAAACGAGCAAAATTTTTTTATATATATAATCGAGAAAACCCTGAATCAGAAAAACCTAGATATGAAGCTTAATACGTTTTGATAGTCAACGATATCTATGTTTTTCTAAAAAAAAACATTAAAATCTAAAAGTGGTCAGAAATATATTTTTTGCGATATGTACAATTTTAATTTCCACTATAGCAAATTTTGGAAAATTAGTTCAATGCCTGGAACGGATAGGTTTAAAGTTTAAAGTTTCAAGATTATATGAGTTATGGTTTTTTCTGAAAATACTTGTACACAAATTATGCAAAATCATGTAGTATGAAAACCCAAAAAAGTGTATGTTTATGAGCCTACTGTAACTAGGTTATGTGTCCTTGACCATATTTTCTCCGGAATATAAAGACATTTGTATACCCTTTCTAATGGTGCATTATATATTTCGTTATAGCTTGAAATTTCTATTTTGAATTAAACGACACCTTACAGTGCGACACCCTTTTGGACAGAATTTTTTAGGCAATTTGTAGCATTGCAAATTACGTTAAAGAAATAACGTCTGCTTTAGTTTGAAATTTTATTAACGAACCCATTTCACACGTACGCTTCAAAAATGTTTCCACAAACTGCCATGAAGGGCTTAATACTTTTAAAATATTTTTTGGTTTGATTTTTGAATTAAACAGCTCTTTTAGGGGCTAAAATCCCAACAAAAAACCTTTTAGACCTTTAGGGGTCCTTATCATTTATTTATATCCAAAATTTGGATCGTGTTTGAGTACAAGTAAATAAATTCACATACGAAATCCTGATTAAATTCACTACGAATGTAAATTTCCATGGCACATATTTCTCAAATAAAAACAGTTTCCTCCCAAGCTTATACAAAATAATAAATAACCCCTCCTGTTACAACATCTCAAGATACTTTCCCAAACAGACGATTTTAAAGGAAACTTTTAACGTTTATCCTCTAATAGCCATTTGACAAGTCTTGCAATTAGCATTACTTAGCTCAGTTAGCTAACAAGTTCGTTTATTCATCAATTGTTTTCGGAAAGCATAGGTTCAAATCCCGCCAGCAGCACAAGTTACGAAAGAGTAAAATTCTATTTATTACGGCACAGGCCGACAATGACCACAGAAACCGGTATATATTTTATAAGAGAGTTCTTTTGATTTTGTTTCTAAAAATAGCTCTATGCTTATCATGAACATGTGACACACACGAAGTTTAGCTAGTTTGGCTGAGTGCGCTAAGGCGTCAGCACTCGTGGCTATGATTGTTTATACCATTTGTGTGAGCATGAGTTCGAATTCCTGCTATGGCGTTTGGGTTTCAAATTCTTAAACATTGGTGTGTAAGTGTTTTTATTATTATTTTTTTTTTTTTTTGAATGAGTATTGGATTTTTTATTTTGTTTTGTGGGATTTATGTATGTATGTGTTTTGCTTTTTCTGTTTCTTTTTTAGCTGCTACACCCAAGCAATCGTTTATGATGAAACCCATTGTACCGCCTAAAATAACCATAACAGCTCCAGAGGCGTCTATGACTAGCAATGATAACAAGCAAACGCTGCAGACTCATCAAGAGCATATGAAAAATTTTAGCCCTGAACAACGCATGAGGCATGTTAAAAGCTTGCTGCATAAAAAGCTTTTGCAAAGGCAAAACTCAGGCGAGGGTCAAAAACTTTTTATACATCTTAAACCACCTTCTAATGAAATAATAACACCAAAACCGCAACCACCAACACAAGCCTCATCATCAAGCTCATCCTCCTCGCCATCACCAACGCCATCTCAAACAAGATACAAAAGTAGTAAACAACTATTACAAATTCCAGATAAAGCAGCCTTGCATCCGACTTCCTCAACAATCCAACCGCCAGAAATCAGGGTTATCAAAGATGGCCAGATAACACAATTGCTGCCGACTAAACCTAGAATTATAAATGGCAGCAAACAACAGCTACAAAAATCTCAAGTCCCGAATTATGAAGCCACATATAACAAGCAAAGGGCACAGCCACCAGCACCATTGCCACCAACGCTGGCAAACTTTGAACGTCAAGCACCTGCTCTGCCCACGCAAAAGAGTTTCAATCATCAACCAGCACTTCCACGAAATGAATGGGCCCACCAAACGTTATTTAGAAAATACGACGATATGCCTTGCATGCCAGCCAAATCCTATTCTTGCCCCAATATGGAGAAGGCAGCGCCAGTTGCACCAACTCAATTCAGGGATTATGCTCCCCAGTTACCATACCGAGGTCCTGAGAATTCCGATGGCAAACATTGGGTGACCTTACAAGATCCCGAAAAAATAGATGGCAAATTAGTAGCCACCTCCTTGTCAAGTCTTGACAATAAAAGCTTTTTACCCTACGCACCCACCAACAGTGGTCAACGAATTTATCATCCAAAGCCTGTTCAAAATAATAGCCAAGCACAATTTTATTGCAATGCTTCAACTGGTTCCAACACATATTCATGTGTGGATAGTTATTTTACACCAACAACTCCACAAAATCTTCCAAATACTCAAGAACCTTCGGTATTGTCCTACAATAAACCTCCAGTAACCAAGATTTTGTTGAAAACTTTGCCCACCCCTTTTAACACGGCGGGTAAGCAGCAAGTAGCTCCTCAATCACCGATCATTAATGTTAGAAATTCAGACGAGATATTTGAAACCACACCCACAAACAAATTGCCCACCAAACCAAAAACTCCCCAAAAATCGCCACAGGATATTGCACGCAAACTTAATTTTGAAAATAATTCCCCCAGAGAAGGTGCAGCCACCACAAATACAGCATTTATGATGCACGATTTACTATATACCAATACTCCTCCCAATGGAATACCAAAGGCCTCCATTAGGCCTGTTTACACGCCTCCCTCTATAGCACGGCAGCGCATAGTGGTGCCAGATGTTTCTCCCTTGAAGACACCATTTCCCACCTCAAATGTGCCCGAGGAGTCACCTTTGCCCAATATAGATACCTTCAAGAAGCCATATCCCTTGCCCGATAATAGCTATTACCAAATGTTGCCAACAGAAACTTCTGAACAAATAACTATAAATTATCATGTAGAGGAATGTCAAACAACTGATACCAACTCCAATGCTTCTCCCTCTGATGAAATTCAGCCTGATCAGAGCCATGAGTATAATGAAATTCCTAGTATGCATATGGCTGCTCCAAATTCTTTGATTGTCTTGGAAAATAAAGTGCTATCACAAGATGAAATGATTGATCTGACGGCATTGCGTTTATCAACGTCAAAAGTGAATGCTCGTTTTGCTAGGCCCCATAAGCCCATACCCGAAGTGGTGATAAAACAAGAGAAACCTGATGATACCGTCATTACAGAAAGCGGCCAGACAGTCAAATCGAATGCTCAACATAATAAAAACATAGGATTAACGCTAATATCATCCAAACAAAACCGCAAGTATATTGTGAATGCTTCCAAGCTAAAATTGCCTCCAGAAAAAATAGCAGATCTTGCCAAGAAAATTGCTGAAAGAACTGCAGCCAATAGGAGAAACGCTACCATAGCAGGCCTTGCGCCAAATGAAATTAAGATAAAGGAAGAAACCAGCCAGGAAACAACAAGAAGAGTATGGATAAAAACCACTGAGCCTTTGGGGGCCAACAATGTCAACAATCAGCAACAGCATCAGCACCAGCTTATGTACCAAAATCCACCACAACAAATAATGGGAAATTTCATAGACAATGCCTGCCAACAGACACAGCAACAACAGCAACTTCAGCAACAACAGCAACTTAACAATTTTGCCAAGAAAATCTTTCTTATTGTCAAAAAGGAACCTCAAACATCCTCAACAACATCAACCTCATCTTTAATGAATAATTCTGTTGATAACAATTTTCCATTCAAATTGGAACCTTCTACCAAACAGGAGCGACGTTCTGCATCTCCCTCAAAACCCCCCAAGGTTCCTTTCAAATATTCACCCACCAAATTTCGCCATTCGGCTGCTGAAATCATAGACATAACAGATGACGAAGCCGAAGATACATTCTCCGCAGTAGACTTTATAGCCTCCCTTAATAAAGGTAATCCCATCACAGAAGAGACCGAACTGGAGCTATCACCTGAAGAATTAAACTTAAATGCTTCATGTTCTATGAACTTCTCACCTTTACGTATACCATTTTCACCACGCAAAAGTAAAGTATCCACATCGCAAACTGAAAAAGCACCTTCGGAAATAGATGAAGTTTTAAAAGGAAATTCTATAGATATTGGAAAAATTGTTATGCTGGATGGAGACAATAGAGTGGTTAAAATTGAACCTCAAAAATTGAGTTTAACAGGAGCAGGCACCACTAGGGATAATGAATCCGTAATGGTGGACACCATAGTCATAGAAAGTTCCAAGGGTCGTGATCATGTAAGCCTGCGTAAATCTGTGGACAAGCCATTAAATACCACCTGCCAGGTAGGCGAAGAGCTTCGGGCGAAAAATCATAGTAACGGTTTAAAAGAATGTCAAAATACTATTTCACGGGGAGATAATGAAGAACTAGAGCCAGAAGAGATGATAAGGATTTCTAGGCAAAATGCATCTAACGAATCTGACGAAAAATTGCCAAAAGTGCCAGAAACCGAAAAAGCCATTGCCGAAGAAACTGATGTAAATCTTGAAGTTGAACATATTACCAACAAATCTGCCAAAGCCCATTCCGAAAATACCAGCATGTTGAGTTCGATAAACGGGTCCCATGATGAACAAAATAATGAGCAAGCTCCTGTGCGAAGCTTACAAGTCAAACAAATCAGTATAAAAGTTGTATCCCCCTCAAAATTATCTCCCCTTAAGCAATCAACAACAAATAAATTGTGTAAAAAGAAGGAAAATTTGGGAGAAGAGGAACCCAAGGCAAAAGAATACTTAAAAGTCAAAGAAATGGCAGAGCCTAAGAGGGAATCAATTGCTGAAAATCAGCTGTTTTCAGACAGGAAAGAGGTGGAAGTTATTAAAGAACTTTTGCCGCAACAAACAATTGCGAGTACAATAACGAATAAATCTTGCCAATCTTATGCAACAGATATGCCAACTCAAGATTTGTCCCTACCAACTATTGTAGCTGTCCCAGAGAAGGCTATAAATTTGAAATCCATACTTAAAGTAGGATCAACTTCAGTGACTGAATCACCTCATACAACTGCATTAGAAGTAACTAATTCTCAAAATTCTGCACAGGACACAGCAATACCCAGTGCTGTACATGATACATCAGGTGCTGTGGAAGGAAATGTTACTGCTCCCATTGTCTCCAAGAGAATATCTCGCTTCAAAAAAGGTAAAATTAATTTGGTGCAACGTAATAAAGCTTCGCCTGGAGTAAATAAAGGAGGGCATTCCTCAGTAACATCGTCAACTGAAAAGGAAAATAAACTTGCCTGTGAAACCAAAACAGCTTCTGATGTTCACAACAAGGAAGGGGAGGAGAAAACGAATTTAGATCCCCATGAGACCTTAAAACAGTCATTTAGCATAACGAATGAAAGATTAAAAGAAAGGTATACACCTGAAATTTTAGCTGCAGGTGAAGCCATGCTAGATTTGGCACAACGATCTCTAATGACTTCTGGGAAAAGTGTAAGCACGTCAAATGAAACAATGGGTGTTGATCATAGAATTTCTTCTCAAGACACCATAACGAATACAGAAATTATACATGAAAGTGATTACCAAGGGCTTACAACAAATAAGACTGAAATGGTTACCGAAGACCAGAATTTCCAATCTAGTCGGCAAACTGAAGAAATGCATATCAGTAAAACACCATTAGAACCAGTTGCAAAAACGTTTGAAGCTTCAAATTTGGAAACAATACATGTAGGAGAAAATGTTCTAATTTCGAACTCATCCCAAGCTAAGGTTTTAGAACAGATGATGGTGAAAGCGACATTTCAAGCAAACGATGATAACAGTTTGGTTTCTAGCATAGATTACATTGTAACTGCCGAATCTGCATCTGAAGAAATTTCGAACACTTCGCTACCCGCTACAGACGAAAATATTATTCCTCAAGCTTCATGTCAAGTTTCAAAATCACCCAAAGAATTGAATCTGACAGCAACAAGCTTAGCAAAAGATGGCAGCAAAATGGTTTCTAGCATAGATTCTGCAGCGTCTTCCAAATCTGCAGTAGAAGAAACTCTCAACACTTTGCTACCCGTAACAGATGAAAACATAAATCCTCAAGCTTCATGTCAAGTTTCTCAACTATCTGAATCATTGGCCTTGGCGGCACCAACTCTAGCAAAAGAAGATAACAAAATGGTTTCTAGCATAGATTACATGGTATCTTCCAAATATAGAACGCAAGAGACTCCCAACACATTGCTACCCTTAACTGAATTTCATATATCTCCACCAGTTTCTAATAAGAGGGAAAAAATAATAGCTGCAGCTGCTACAGATTCCAATATTGCTCAAAAGGAGACAACAATTGTTGCAACTACTCCAGAACCTACTATAGTTACTGAAACTTCACATAAAGTTGCGGAGAATGAGTTAACGGAATCCAAGCATTTAAATTCACCTAAAATCATAACAACTGGAATGTCAGAAGTTAGCCAAGAAGCTTCTATAGCAACTACTACAGCATTGAATAAGAGTCAAATATCTGATACAGTTTTCATGGAGCCTCACCATGAACTCATCAACTTTAGCGAAAACTCTCCAAAAATAACAGAAGAAGCTACCCCTATGCAACAGAAAGTTACAACCCCCACTCAAATCACAACAGTGGAGAATGTTTTCTTACAAGATGAGGAGTCTTCACACCAACAACAAGATCTCCCTACCAACAAGATGGACACACAAAGTAAGATAACTTCAGATGTGATGGCAAACGTTATAGGCCTTAAAGAATCAATTACAACCATTTCCCCTGAGGATCCCTCAAATTATGGCTTTATTTCTCAACTTCTTCACCCACACCAAATACCTAAACGTAAATCCGTAGGCAAAGAAACAAATGAAATTTCTCCCCAGTCCTCAGTCACAATTCCCAAGGAATTGAGAAAGGCCGCTGTATCGTTGATCGATATAGTAAAAAATCCTCCCAAGGATATACAGGGATCACCACCACAAATACCATTTAAAAAGAAAGTGGAACCAAAGCCCAAAATTGTATCGACATTGGAAGAAATTAAGGGTATTAAGAATTTGCTATTGAAAATAAAGAAAACAGATAATACGGAAGAGAAAGGTGATAGTGTGGAGAAAGAAGATGAAAACAATAGAGTAAATGTATCAAAGGAAAATGAATTGAAATCTCAAACACCCAAGGAAGTGATATCCAAGGAATTAGTACCAGAATCAGGGAATATAAACACTGAAGCTAAACAAACTTTAGCAATTGATTCGAAGACATTCTGCTTAGCTACAAAAGCATTCGCCAAAACTGAAACTGCTCCTATGCATACTACATCATCAGAAACCAAAGATGAATCTTTGGAGCCAGCAAAGAATTCGAATAAATTAGAAACAAAATCTAAAGCTTGTCATCGAAAACGAAGAAAATCTGAAGGCGACTTTCAGCATCCATCCAATAACAAAATTAACGAAGTAGAAAAATCCCCCTATGAAGATAACACTTTGCCAAGTGGTCTCATCAAGCAACCTTATATTCCCAGTCCCATACGAAGAAGAAGATCTACAAGGCTAGGTTTGTGTAGCTTGGCTGAAGACAGTACTGAGAATTTAACAAATAAAACCAAAGCAAAGGAACAAAAAGTCCCAGAAACAAAAGTCTCAAAAACAACAAGGAGACAGCAAAAGTCCATGCCAGAGCTTAAGGAAGAAATTTTCAATAAGGCTAAGGGAGATCAAACGATTTCTCCAAGAACAACCGATACTCTTTTCGATACTATCAAAAATACAGATACCGCCACGACCAGAAGAACAAGATTTTCCTCTAAACCCTGTGATTTTGAACAATTAAGAACCAGAGACAAGGACGCTGGTTTATGCTCCAACTTCCTGGATGTGGAGGCATCTTATCCAGACAGCAAGGAAGAAGAAATTAAAACACCTCCCGCATCCAATCAACGTAAAAGGTTGCGCAAAACCTTGAATGATATCAAAAAATCTCATAAAAAGAACAGTAGTGACTCTGAAGACGAAGAAAGAGATTTTGATACAGCGCATGATGGTGAGATACCAACCACAGACTTTTTAGGTTTCGATGACAATTCCGTAGGATATAAGAAAAATCGTAATACCAACATGGAGGCTGAGAATGGAAAAAATTCCCCCATTAATGCATCCACAACAAAAGGTGGCACTTTGAAAAATTGGCTGACCACAGGAAAGGCCATTTCACCAACGTCTCCCAAAGAAGGGATATCAAAACGACTGCGGCATGATAAAAAATCGGAAGCTATATGTGGGATACCCTTGAAAAAACGTCGTTGGGAAGCTTGTCACAAAGCCATTACAACCTTTGTAGAGACTGATATTACTGATGATGAGTCACCAGCAAATGATGAAGATAATGATTTGTTAGAGATTAAGCACAATACAAGAAATGTAAAGACTGTGATGATGAATAGTAGCCATAAGCCGGCAGCAAAACCTAAAAGAATCAAATTAAATGTAGATGGTGAGAGTCTTCAAACCATAAAACCTGCCTTTATAGAACCCAAGCCAATGCCAACTTTGGTTAGAAGCAAAGTTTCAGAAACCGATTCTGATACACCGATATGGTCTGGCAAGCGTATTAAGAAACCCAGAAGACGTTTGATATCGGATGATTTCAAAGATGAGTTTAAAAATACAACGATAGAGGTATTAGAAGCTAAGACAGAGGAGCAGCTGAGAACAGCAGAAGTGCCAAAGAAAAGTCAAAGTATAGCTAAAACAAAGGAAGCCAAAGAGAGCACAGATACTAAGGATGATAAGATTGAGGCCAACAAAGAGGAGATAATTGTTTCGAAAACCAAAAAGAAAAGGGGGCGAAAATCTTTAAAGGAGCGCGAAGAGCTTAAAACTGAAAGTTCAATTATCACATCGGCTATAGTCGACAATAGTCCCGACCCTAAGGAGGTGTTGCCTAAGGAAAATAAAACTGAAACTCCCATTAAAGATAATGCAAAATTGGAAGAAGTAACTCCCAAAGTAAAAGGCAAACGAGGTAGAAAAAGAAAAGCACCCGCTGAAGAGTTAAGCGTTGAAACAAAGCAGGACACCACCCCGATAACTTCTACACCAACTGCTGCTGGAATTACGCGAACTCCTGGCAGAGCAAGAGTTGCAACTGATAATCCTTTTAATCCACGCCTATTGCTCATAAGAAAACGAGAGCAACTAGATTCCAATGAAGTTCTAACAGAGGCAAACAGCGGAAGTGGTCCTGTACAGTGTGGTCTTTGCTTAAAAAGGACAAAGGAGGCTAAATGGGTGACTCATTTGGCAGAACATTATGGCGTTGGTTGGCAAGTGGGGGAACAAGAAATGGTAAGTAGTCTGAGTCCAACTACTAGTAGTTTTGAATGATCTTATTTTGTTTTGTTTTTGCAGAATGTAAATTATCGTCCAGCTGTTATAAATTCCATTACGGGCTATATAAAAGACACCGAAATCAAAGGTGTTAACTGCCGCATGTGTGGTAGACTGTATCGTTCTGGTTTGGGAATGATCATGCACATAGAGACTTGTGGCTTGGAGAGACAACGTGTGGATTGTGAATTTTGTCATAGAAATTATTCAAGCACCTCTTATGTAGCACATGTGCGTTTATGTCCCGCAAGAATAAAACTTTCCAAATCACAATATGAGCCAACAAATAAAGAAGGCGAAGAGGAACTTTTAACTGCTACCGGTAGGGCGAAACGTCATTCTACCATAAGGGCCGAAACAAGACTGAAACAAATGGGAGAGGAAATTCTAAAGGAAAAAGAAGACTCCCCAGATTTCAATGCTTTGGATTATGTTAAATACAATGGTCCTTTGGGCGAAGAAGTACGTCAAAAATGGTCAAGTGATATTGGGAAATTCGATAAGGCTTTTTGTCCCAAAAAAATGTGCACCTTTGTCAGTGATAAACTCGAAGAGCTAGAGGATCATATAACAAAGTGTCGTTATGTTATGAAGGTGGGTTATTATTGTGCCTTTTGTAAGCATCGTTACTTTGAAAACGAAAAGAAAGCCATCCAACATGTCTTGGAAGCACATAAATCAAGTGAAGATTTCATGGGCTCCGATTCGGACTGTGACATTAAAACGGGTGATGAGGCTTCTACAAATGGTGAAGACGATGATGAAGATGATAATCTATCTGAAGAGGCCGATGATGGTGATATGGAGAATAGTAGCAAATCTGCTGCGCGAAAAACTCCTAAACAGAAAAGAAGCAGATCATCAAAGCCTAGATGTCCTCCCAAATCCAATGCAGCTGCTGTCATATTGCGCAAAAGGGGTATGTTATTTTATATACAGAATATTTTTAAGGTAATTTTTATACGATTCTTTGTTTAAATTTTGTAATTTGCAGTTTTCCAAAGACGTACCCGTGATGGACCCGCCGAGATTGTACATCAAAAATGGCACAGCTTGTATGTATTAATCCTAATATTGGTTTTAACAAATAAGAGAAGGCAAAATGCGGATTATATAATACCTCATGCCTACCCTATAAGTAAATAATTATCCGACGAAAATTATATGTTCAACGACCTTATGAGTGTGAATAGGGTGTATACATATATGTAAACTATATCTTGCTCTGAACTGGACATAAAGAGAGGACAGAGGGACAGATAGACGGACATACAGAAAGACAGACGGAGAGACAATTGAACAGACAAACGGACAGACTTACAAACAGAAAGAACGACAGACTGTTTAACATCTATCTATTCTCCATTCCATCCCCTCCAGACGGCATAGAGATCGTATCATATGCGGACGATTGTACGATCATGGCATCAGGCCCCCCATAAATTGATGACATCGGCGATAAGTTGAACGTCTACCTCAATCTGAAGATATCTGCCAACAAATCTTCATACCGAGCTGACTGTGATGGTCGATGGAGAAATGATTCCGATCATCAAGTATCCTAAAATACTTGAAGTCACATTTGACAGCTTCCCATAAGCCACAGCAATTTGTGATTAAGTCACAAGTAGGAACAAGTGCGCAAGTCACTTGCCGGCATCACTTGGGATGCAGACAAAGCAACCTTGTTGGCCACGTACAAAACAATTGGCCGGTCTTATGCAGTACCAGTGTGGTCTCGTCAGCTCTGTGACACGCAGTGGAATAGTATTCAGATCTGTCAGAATGCCGCCCTTCGAAATGCGACGGACTGTTTCTTCAGTTGGGCCACATCCATCACGATACAAAGATTCTACCAGTGGAAGACATAACTACATGCTGTCTAAACAATACCTTTCGGGCTGTTATCGTAGATACCATCCAAATCATCATCTTGTGGATAGGTATCCACAGTCCAAAAGCCTTAAGGTAGATCTACATGAATTGAGCGTGACGTTCAGCGCTACAAAAGATAACCTCTAGATCAAGCGGCATATCAAGCGGGTCTAAACAACATCCAAGCAGTCACGGTAGCAGATGCGGTAAATAGCTACCGGGTGAATGTAGTCCTACTGGATGAATGTAGTCCTTGCACATGAAGAAATTGCCCTCCCCCGGCAAACCAGAGTAGTTCTGGCTCAATTACGTTCCAGCAGATGCAGCCGCCTCAATTCCAACAGAGCAACGAATGATGCTGGGACCACACGACACTTCATCTGTTTAACTTCCCAGCCAAACCCACTCGACACAGACCCAGATCCCTCTGGGCGTACCCAATTTTGGTCGCAGAGTTTCTGGATCTGGACACTCAACAGAATCAAGCAGACAAAAGATAGATACAACAACAACCACCATTGATATTTATATAAGCCTACTACCAAGTATGGGTCGATTTGGATTATATTTGGTTCAGATGTCAATAAACCTTATACAAGCCACAGTTAAAAATTTCAGGATTGTACGACTAAAGATCACATATCGGTCGATATGACAGCTATATTAAAACATGGTCTGATATGGACCACATTCGGTTCGGCCTACTGCAACTCCATGTTCCAGATTTACCGATCTGGACCATGTTTAGTTCGGACAACGAGAGGGCTAGTTCGGACAACGAGAGGGCAAGATCTTAACCTGCGTATAAACAAAATCCGTATCT
The DNA here is from genome assembly GCF_963082655.1 of Stomoxys calcitrans. NCBI lineage: Eukaryota > Metazoa > Arthropoda > Insecta > Diptera > Muscidae > Stomoxys > Stomoxys calcitrans. Next base: position 50,675,912 of record NC_081552.1, on the reverse strand, counting down.
GTACCAAACTTCAATATCTCAATTTTTGAAGGTTGTAGCGTAATTACAGAAGGCAGGCAAATTTTTAAACAGTCTTAGAATTTTACGACCATCCAAAATATACTCGTATGTACTTTGTAGGGTCACAAATGGATATTTCGTTGAGTTGCAAACAGAATGGCTTAATGAGTGTACCTCTATCCTATGGTGATCGGTATAGTTTTTTTTTAGTCTCTGCCTATAAAGAGAAACCGTGCAAGGAACTTGACAAATGCGAGCTTGTTTTTGTTGTTGTAGCAGTGTGTTATACACTGAGGCGGCAGCCCTTGCTTATAAAGAACTCCATCGGGTCAATCCGGCAAGTGTGGCCTTTTTAAGCTACATAATTTATTTATTTTATTTATTTCATTTCATGCTATGCGAAGCCATCAGGCCTATAAACAATCACACTATGCATAAGACGTACTTTTCTAAGTTAAAAAACTACTCAATTACATATAAAAAAACTTAAAAAGCTTAGAAAATGGGAAAAAAATGTTTTAACCTATTTAATATTGGGTTGCCCAAAAAGTAATTGCGGATTTTTCATATAGTCGGCGTTGACAAATTTTTTCACAGCTTGTGACTCTGTAATTGCATTTTTTCTTCTGTCAGTTATCAGCTGTTACTTTTAGCTTACTTTAGAAAAAAAGTGTAAAAAAAGTATATTTGATTAAAGTTCATTCTAAGTTTTATTAAAAATGCATTTACTTTCTTTTAAAAAATCAGCAATTACTTTTTGGGCAACCCAATACTTACTGAATCTAGATAAAACTAAATAACAAATAAAAAACAAATTACTAAAAATTATAAGCAGTATCTGATTAAAAAAATCCTACTCAAAAAAGATCAACGTAATAAATTAAAAAAAAATTATTAAAGCATAATAAAAATAAGTGAAAAAATAAGTTATAATTAAACCAAAATATACAAAAAAATACAATAAAACTCTTGGCTTTAAAAACAAATTATCAAGAATTGAAAAAAAAACAACAATACGCACGATAAAAAAAAAAACAATCCGTAAGACTATATAACAGTTAAAGTTGTTGACAATTTGACACAAAAATTAGAAGCGCTGATAGTGTAGACGAAGACGATTCGATAAAGATCTTGTTGAAAAACTGAAATTTTTTGTATCCGCAGGCAACGAGTTGTACAAACGTGCAACTCTTATAAAAAAAAAAGTATTACACAATAAAATATCTACCCTCGGAAGAACCAACTGATTAGTTCTGGTAGAATGACAAAAATTAAATTCACTAACAAGAAAAATAGGAGACCGACATTTCAATAACTTAAAAGAAACAACAGCAAACCATAATTAACATACGACGGGAAATCACAACCGAGAAAACGACACACATAGGGCGTTATATGAACACGACGACCTACACCGTAAACAAAACGAATCATATTATTAAAAGCGACCTGAAGACGGTGCATGCTCCCTTGCGACGCACTGGAGTACACCCCCAGACAATATAAAATGGCCGGCAAAATTAATGCATGCGCCAAACGCTCCCTCACAAAGAGGGGTAAATATAAACTCGTGGTATACAGACTTCTTAAAGAAAAGTTAACCTTTGACATCACGGAACTAACATGCCGATCAAACCGAAGCCTGTCATCTAGCTGAACACCCAGACAATCAACGCTTTGCACAGAATCTATATCTACATTATCATATTTAACACTAACATTATTGTGACAGCCCGAAGATAAAAAGAGCTTTAGTTTTAGAAGCGTTAACACTGAACCTATTCTCCGCCATCCACACACGTAACGATTCCATCGCAAAATTAACTTTCGTCTGAAGAATATTCAAAAATCGGTTATCACCCTTAAAAAGCGATTGGATCAGCATATGCAAATGGAGTGCACCAACAATCCAGACGAGAAAAAACATCATTGACAAATAACACAAAAAGAAGCGGACCTAATACTGAACCCTGAGGAACACCGCTTCTTACAGAAAGAACACTACTACATTACCATCAACACAAACAAACTGGCTCCTACCTGTAAGATAAGAGCATAACAATGTACATGCACTGGTCGAAAACTTATAAACGGACTTTAATTTACTAAGAAGAAGGCCATACTCCACTCTCTCAAATGCCTTTTCCAAATCTAAAGGCAATAGCACGCAACATCGTGACCCACCCAGGTTTGACCGGATAGAATCTGTCAAACCCAATTACAATGAGGTTGTACTCCTACCTCGCTTAAATCCACAATGGGCATCACTAATAAAACGATTACTTTCCAAATAGCCAGGCATTTAACATTTAATAACATGCTCGACAATCTTTGAACAAATAGGTAAAATGGAAATCGGACGGAACTCCTTTAGAGCGTGATAAGACTGTTTTTTTCTCAACAGGCACTATTTTGGCTAATTTCCAATCGGACGGAAAAGAAGAAGTTAACAAAATAGAATTTACAAGATGTAACAGATGACAAGACACAAGAGGACAGACTTTCTTAAGAAATTTTAATGAGAAACCATCTACACCTGCTGCATTGGACTTAATGGCAGAAAATGCCTTATCCAACTCCCACAACTCCACACGTTGAAAAGCAAAACCAATATAGTCATACTCCCCGAGAGAACTACTTTGGGAGTCCAATTGGTTTCTATTAAAGGTCGTATTCAAATCCTCCACATTCAAATCACAATCATACGACTTGCAACAGCCAAGTCCATTGGATTTTAACAACGCCCATAACTGATTTGTGCTTTTATTGCCCTCAAACTGCAGTACATTAGCTTCCCTTCTAACAGTTTTGGCTTTATTCCTGCCTCTACAAAAAATTCGCCACTTAACATTGGATCTATTCTCCAAGAAGGATTTAAAAGCAAAATTTCGAAGCGATAGGTGATATGAAATGAGGGGATTGCTAAACCAATCCTTACTCCTAGTCCTTATCGCCTTTTTTTATAGGAAACACATTATGAATAGACCCAAGACAGCTACTAAAACTACTACATTGAAAATCAACGTCACTAGTGGAATACAAAGCGGAAAAATCAGCAGACGAAACAATTTCCTGCAAATCATCACAACTCAAAGCATTATAATCAACATTTTCAAAGAACTGCAAAACATTAAGGACTGAAACGATAAGGGACACGAAAATAAGGGACAAACAACCTGGTTAGTAACACAGACACAACTACGATCCCTAACAAGAACAAAGTCGAGTAAGGAAATAGAATTATGTACAGCACTAAAATGAGTAGGTAGAGAGTTGTGGACAATTGACATATTAGGCCGCCTCCAACTTTCGCGCACACTATAAGAAGACGACAAATCAAAAAGATTATTATTGAAATCTCCCAAAATTATGACGTCAGAGTATGTCACCAAAACTTCAGCAACTTCACCTTCAAATGCCCGAAAATTTCTCCGCGGAAGATATACAACACCAACAAGAACATTTTTAGAACCAAGTAAAAGTTCTTCAAACAAACATTCAACAATCCCATATTGACTATCACTATAAACAACTTTGTACTTAATAGACTAAGAGAGACAAACAAAGCAACACCCCCACATCTCACACACGGACGATCATTTCTGCAATAAGAATATCCCGAAATTTCAAATGGACCCGACGGTATACTTGGTTTTAGCCAAGTTTCGGAAACACCTATTACACTTAACAAACTGTCAACAACAACATTTCTTATTTCGTTAATTTTAGGTGACCTCTCAGAGAGGTTAAAACTGCGGCAATTAAAATGCCCTACACTTAAATTATCACTATAAGCACACAATGAAGAGCGAAAAAACGAATTATCGCACGTAATATTACCTAAGTTGCAAGTATTCAAAACTAATGACGCTATAAGGGCTCAATGAAAAATTAATTGCTAATACAAAAAAAAAAAAAATACAAAATAATAGAAATAAAAGACTAGTACGCACAGGATCCACATCTCCATTAGCGTCGCTTGACTCAGCACTTCCAAATAATTGATCACATTCAGTCGCACTTACTGTTTTAACGTCACCATTTAGAAACGTGTGGCTTAACCTTGGGAATATCTCTATTTGTAAAGACGTATCTCAATATGTGCTTTTGTGACAGCAGCTTACGATATTTAAAAACAAGGTTAGAGGCAGGTGCGGTAAGATGATCATTTAAATACACACGGGAGTCAACGTCGCCACCTGATCGAGTTAAGCCTAGAATAGTTCGCCATAATCAAACCCTTGGTATTAACGGAATTGAACTTGACCAGCACCATCCTACCAGCAGAAATATAACAGCAGTGATTAATATCACTGGGGGCAACCAGCACTCCGCACAAGCGGCCAATTTGTATTACTGGCTCACGCAGATTGGTTGTTGTTGTAGCAGTGTGTTGTACACTGAGGCGGCATCCCTTGCCGATGACGGACTTTATCGGGTCAATCCGGTACGTACAACCGGCTGCCTTGGGATTGACGCAGATTGGTAATTGATCTCGGCATGCCAGTAATAAGAATATCCGCGTCTTTACTGAACCAAATTAAACTGCTCCAACTGCCGTATTCTCCCACACACAGCCTAGCATCAACATTGGCAATATTTTGCTGACAAACAAGAACATCAGATTTGATTTTCTGAAATGAAGCAATAAACTCACTTCGAAAGGAAGCAACAAAACCATACACCATTGTTTGAAAATCCTGCAAACATTTCTGCATCTGCTCATCAAATTTTTGTTTCATAGACCCAACAAAGTCATCAAAAAGCCCACGAATATAACTGAGACGATCATCTGCTGCTTGCTCAGACGGGCCAACACGTACACTCTGTAAACCAGTAACTGCTATTGAATAATGTTGTCCCAAAAACACTGGAATAACCGACACCACTGGAACGCGCATCACCGGCACTATCATTAGCAAATTGACTGCTATTGGGTAATGCACCCCTCAAAACGGTGGAATTAGCAACACAACTGGAACGCGCAGAACTGGCTTTATTACCACTGTACTTCTTACAGGGGAACTGCAACGACTTGCTTGTTTTGATTGCATATTGAAATCATGGTTGAAATATTGATGCACTTTGTGTGGAAATAATTGGGGCAGCCAGAACACCCAATGCTGTAAACTCCACGAGTGATGATTTTGCCACAAACAGGACACTTCCAGCTTCGAGGAATATCATGTTTAACAGGTGCAGGAACCGTGATTCAAAGGCGAACAATGGCAAAACAAATCAAATAAAATGCCGCGAAAACGAGGCAACACACAGCAACAACAACAAGAACGCGCAAAAAAATCACGTAATGAATGTGGTATCCAAGTGCGAGATGCAATTAGCTTATTAGGCAGATGACAACAGCGGAAAAATTTCGTAGATCGGACTACGATACACTACTTTAGTTTAATATTTAATTAATATTTAATTATTTAATTAATTTTTCACGGAGCTCAATAAAAACACTCAGCTTCTCATGACTTTTTTTTTTGAAAATTCAATTGATTTTCTTTCTGTTTACAGCACAACATCCAACTATACCTCCGAGGTTTTGTTTAATGACTTTAAAAGTCATCATTCAGTGTTAGAAACACAACAGTACACCAAACATTTGCCCTGCCAAGAAATATCGATGAAATTTGTCTTGTCAACTTCAACGCAACTACACTCAAGTATAGGTGAACCACAAACAGGTTTGGAATGGCAACAGATTCAACGTTTTCAAACTATAAATAATGCAAGTAAGTTTTTCCAAATCCATATTAAAAGAAAAATATAATACATAACTTATAATTCCAGATGATACCTTTCTCTTTGTGGGTTCTCCTGTTATATGCTGTCAATGGTTGCCTCTGCCCGCCAATGCTACAGAACAATATCTGTTGGTTGTATACCGCAAAGATATGTTCAAATATACCAAACTTCTCAATCCCAAACGTCATAGAAGTAGTCTTTTGATTTTTAAAGTTACTCAAGAAAAACATGGTAAAAAGAGCAGAAATCCACATATACAACTTCATTATGGTGTCACTATAGAAAATGCTCCCATCTACAATATATCATTCCTGCCCAGTGGTGGTTATAATCAAGATGAAAATCGTTTGGGTTTAGTTGCTGTAGCATCGGTGGAGAGCAATATTAAGGTGTATAGTTTACCGCTGAAATTGCAGAAAAATAAACAACAGGATGATATACCTTTGATAAAGATTGCACCTAGTTTTGAATTAAAATTAGATCTTTTAGATCAGGAAGAAACAACGAAGCATGTACTGATGGAACCTCAATGTTTGCAGATACATTGGTCACAGGTAATATTTTGAATGGAAGAAATGAATGAGAATTAACATTCTCTTTAGCTTACTACTCCTTTAAAGAGTCTTAATTTAGTCAATATAAGAAATCGAGATAAGAAGCGAATTTTTATCATATAAAAGAAAATAATTTTGTAAAATTGACGGCAATATTCCGACTTTATCTTGCAAAATTACGATACTAAAAATGGAATTAATTTTTTTATTTATCATTTACAGTATGCCGGTCACAATCATATCTTTGCCAGCTTTTCAAATGGCTTCGTCGGCATATGGGATATAACAAATGATTCGCAAGAGAATCTGAACCGTTTTGAAATGAATGGTGGCGAATCTATACAATATACTCCTTTAAATTATTTCTTTACAGGAGAAAAGGGAATAAAGCGTAAGTTTTGCATAAGTAAACCGAACCTATTAATGTAATATATTTAGCCGTATGCCTCTCATTTTTTTTACAGATTTTGCTTTGCATTACGATCCCATGGGACCCAGATGGCTGGCTGTAAATACTTTCTGTCGAAAATTTGTTATATATGATATAAGAAACTTAACGCAACCAATACCTTTGAAAGAAGACTATGCAAAAAATATTGTACGCTGCATGGACTGGTGTCCTCTATGGGAACCTGTAATGGTTGCCTACTGTGATTCAATTCCTAATAGTAAGTTGGCAATTTTATTTGAATATAATAATTTAAATATGTTATATACATTTACCAGGCTAGGTAAGATTGAAGGATATCGAATTTCGATTTTCAAAAGCTTTGGAAGTCGAATGTCTTCTTCCATTGGGTTTGTTCTGGCTGGAAAGAAATTTTATCGTATTTACTCTGGAAAGTTGCTCAGTACTCGCAGGGATATTCTTCAAAAGTCTCTTACCAAAAGCGTAGTGGGCCGAAAAAAATGGTCTAGGTCTTAATCCATTGAAGGCAGAAATTGTTATTTTCGGCAGAAGGTTTGAGGATTTACTGTAGCATTTGCCTCCTTGGGAGTAAAGAATGTTTTTTTTTTTAAGAAAAACGTAAAATAACAACTTCATTGTCTGAAAATAAAATTGAACTTCAAATCTAACATTTTGGAAAAGAAGAAAAAGGCTGTTTGCGCGCTATAAATCGTCAAATGGGCAATCGTTGGGTGGTTAAATCTATCTCAGATCTATAATGCTATATGCACAGAACATTGTTATACCCTACACCACTGTTGTGGTACAGGTATTATAACTTTAACACTCAGAAGGAAGAGAGATAGACCAATTGATATATACACCGATCGACAGAGAATCGATTTCTAATTCGATTTGGTTATGTCCGTCTGTCCATGTTAATTTGTGTAAAAAGTACAGGTCGCAATTTTCATCCGATCGTAAAATAACAACTTTATTGTCTGAAAATGAAATTGAACTTCAAATCTAACATTTTGGAAAAGAAGAAAAAGGCCGTTTGCGCGCCATAAATCCTCAAATGGGCAATCGTTGGGTGGTTAAATGTATCTCAGATCTATAATGCTATATACACAGAACATTGTTATACCCCACACCACTGCTGTGGTACAGGTATTATAACTTTAACACTCAGAAGGAAGAGAGATAGACCAATTGATATATACACCGATCGACAGAGAATCGATTTCTGATTCGATTTGGTTATATCCGTCTGTCCATGTTAATTTGTGTAAAAAGTACAGGTCGCAATTTTCATCCGATCGTCTTCAAATTTGGCACCGACATTTTTTTTTTGGCCTAGAGACGAAGTCTATTGAAATTGGACAAAAATGGTTCAGATTTTGATATGGCTCCCGTATATAGGTTCGTCCAATTTGGACTAATATTGCAATAATTTAGTCATTTGTTAACCAATTAACTCGAAATTTGGCAGGAAGGATTTATGTCTCTTGACAATATTGGTGAATTTCATAGAAATCGGTTCGAATACATACATATATATATCGTCTGATTTCCACTTCTAGAGCACTGCAAGCACATTTATTGACCAATCTTCTCAAAATTTTGCACAACGCTTACCTTTTCACCTACCACGATACCTAAGGAGTTTGGTCGAAAGCGGTTCAGATTTAGATATATCTTCCATATATAGGTGAATCCGATTTGGATTTATATAGCAATATGTGGCCATTTGTAAACCGGTTCACTGGAAATTTGGCACAAAGGATTTTCTTATGGCTCTCGACATTGCTGGTTGTTTTCGTAAAAATCGGTTCAGATATAGATAGAGCTCCCATATATATTTTTCGTCCGATTTTCACTTCTAGAGCACTGCAAGCACATTTATTCACAAATTTTCCCAAAATTCTGCACAGCGCTGTCCTCCATACCTACCACTATACCTAAGGAGTTTGGTAGAAATCGGTTCAGATTTATATAAAGGTCTCATATATAGGTTAATCCGATTTGGACTTATATTGCAATTATGCGGCCATTTGTAAACCGATTCACTCGAAATTTGGCAGAAAGGATTTTCTTATGACTTTACATTATTGGTAAATTTCGTAAAAATCGGTTCAGATATATAGTTTTCATATATATTTTTCGCTTTCATTGCAAGCACATTTATTTACCAATCTTCCCAAAATTTTGCACAACGCTTTTCTTGACCACTACCACGATATCTAAAGAGATTGGTCAAATTCGGTTTTGATTTAGATATGTATTTGATATAGATATTGTTACGGTAACCCTAACAATCTTCTATTTTATTGTAATAATCTGGCAACTTCATGGCAGCGCAGCTGGCTCAACAGTTTTTATATTTCTGCACACACGCTGAGTCAAGTTGTAACCGTCAACCAATACACATCTCTTAAAGACAATTTCATCATACTTGCTTAATTACCTTTTATTTTTCATTAATATCATTTAAAGTATTGTTTAAATAAATAAATTGATTGTTATGTTTTAAACATCGACTTTCTATTGATCGACCATCTCGTAAGAACATAACAGATATCTATATATATTCTCCCGACTTTGAGTAATTTGCAATCATGTGGCCATTTGTCAACCGATTGTCACAAAAATTGACACACATTAATTTTCTTATGACTGTTGCCATTTTTGTTACATTTTATCAAAATCGGTTCAGATATATATTTATACATCGCCCTACTTGCAAATATAGAGCACTGGATTACAATTTTGAAGACATTTGCTGGAAAGTTGATACGGTTTGTTTTAACCCATCTGGAAACCATTAAATTCGGTTCAGAATTACATATAGTTCTCAATTTTCACTTTTAGGGTAGGAAAAGGGTATAATATGGTCGTCACCGCCCGACTTTTTTCCTTACTTGTTTTAATTAAAATTCAATTGAAAATAAATATGTATTCAATCAATTATTTGATTTTTTGATTGAATCAGAAATTGTTTTTAATTAAAAATTTGGCTGAAATTTTTTCAAATAAAACAAAAGTTGATTCAAACATTTTAAGGAGATATTTTTTTTGTTTTCAATTAAATTTCAAGATAATCTGAAAAGTCAAAATTATTTTTTTTATTTTGAAATAGGTAACATTTTATCATAACATTTTTAATTGAATCAATTAATTTTTTAATCGAATGCATTTTTATTTACTTTTAAATATTTAATTGAAAATTCAAAAAAATTGTTCGTGAAATCTTTTTCTGTGCTTACAAAGAGTCTCTGATCGAGCCTAATGGAAACATTTTGGCAGGAGAACTTCTATCTGCTGTATTTCGATTGGTAAAATTGCCGAAGATTTCCAAATTCCTTAAAGTAGGTTGTTGTTGTTGTTTTAGCCCCATTTGCAGGTGAAGGTGGCGATCCTCTTCAAGCTCTTATAGATGAGCAAGCTCTTTCCGATCTATGCGACCGATCGCCGCAGCAACATTGAAAAACACTCAATAAACAGTTATGTTTTGTTTCGGGTTCTACGCTCTGAAGACCCAAAATGTCAAAATTTTGTCAAATAGTTTGACAGGTTAGCATGTCTGCGTGTGACGACAATAATTTTTATTGACATTTGTCTTAAATCTCTGGATGTCATAGTGGGTGGGAAAAACATTAGCCGGAAGTCGATTCCACATACGAACTGTTCGGGCGAAATAAGAATTCTCTCTATAATGCATTGTCCGGTCCGATGGCCAATCAATTACAAATGGGTGTGAGTTCCTGGTATGTCTAGTATTTCTCACAAACATCCTTATATCAGGAATTAGAAGACGAATATCAGATGATCACACACCATGAAAGTACCGATAGAACAGCGCCAAACAACCCACATTGCGACGATGTTCAAGGGAGGCAATAGAGTTGAATAGCCCACTGTCCGCAATCAACGCCATCTCTCTCTTCTGTACACGATCCAGTTGCTCCAGGGATGATTTTTAAGCTCCGCCTTATGAAACTTGTATAGATGTTAAGAAGATCAGAAGGAGTGAAGTAATTCTTACACAGTTTAAGGAAGCCTAAGCACTTGAATACTTCTTTCGACACTTCAAACATATGCTTAACCCAATGGACATCATTTTGTATTTTCATGTCCAGAACATCAAGAGCTTCTGATTGCTCAACATCTATACCGTTGATAGACAAAGATGATCGTAATGGGTCAGCGAATCGTTTGTGTGACAACAAACAGCATTGAGTCTTCTGCGCATTAAAATCTATTCGATTCATTGGACCCCACTCAGAAATGGCCAGCAAATCCTGCAAATCCCACCTTTTGTCCTCAATCTCTCGAAGACTCGGCCTATGGTCGAATGAGTACGAATGACATAGATTACTACTATCCGCAAATGAGTAGATCGAAATCTATGTCTAACTCAACAGATCGTTGATGAAAATAAGAAAAAAAGGAGAAAAGGAGAAAGGACACCTGCGGTCAAATTATGTTCATTGGATGAGAATATGTGAAAAGTTTGCCCTCGTTGCTTAATGGAATGTTCGAAGCAAATTTGCATTAACAGTTTAAAAAAAAATGTGGCTCAGACCTTTGAAATTCCTAAAGTCGGACGGCACCTTTATATAGGGGCTACATTTGTATCAAAACGTGGACCTTTATTTACAATTGTTTGTAGGAAGCATTTCTTGCTTCAGAAAACCAAAAATGCAAAATTACTGAAAAATTGGTGGGAAAAGTGGCTAAGACCTTCGATATTTCTTAAATTGGATGGTGTAATTAGATAAAGGAAATTTTTTGCAGAGAGGGTTTCTTCTCAACAAACATTAAAAATACATAAAATTGGGCAACACATTCATGAGAAAGCTATACCGAAACATGGACCGATATTGACCAATTTTTGCAAGGAAAATTCTGACTGAGAACCGAAAATGTTGAATTTCGACCTCTTTAGTTGGAACATGTGGCTAAAACCTGTTTCACTGTAACTGAAATACGCATTCTACCAAGAACTTACCTTAAACTTTGAGCTCCGATCGTTGTGGCAGCCATCGTTATCATGAGAAGCTTAGCTGAGAGTTACCAGGCGCGTTCACAGGTTGCGGATAGTGGAATGCGCTATACAGTATAGCTGCAACTGCACTCGCGGACAAACAGCATATCTAGCGGAGAGTCTCAGTGAGAGGCCGGTTTTTGCTTAAGTATTGAGTGAGTAACAAGAGATGTTATTAGCGCCTTTACATAACCAAAGGCCATTCATATTCTCGAGGCGATCAGTCCTATGGACCGGAACGACCTTGCTCACCGTTAAGAGCTTAACGAGAATCGCTACCTTCACATGCAAATGTGGCTATAACAATAATAACAACATAGTTTTTTTTATTTGTTGCCATTTGACTTCTGTCTACACAAGACAGAAGTCAAAACTTGTCCAATGGTGGAGGATATATACAATTTTGGCAGGGCTAATTTTTTGTCTCTCTTTGTTTTAGATGGTCGTTGCGTTCTCAATATAAATCCCACAAATATCATGTTTCAACAACAAAGACTGGATAATTTCGTTAGTGCTGTTACTGGCATCCATTATACACCAATCAGCAACATGTGCGTGGCCTCAGTCGATAATGGTGATATTTTGTTTATGGACCCCAGAGAAATACACTATGAACATGTAGTGGGTAAAAAATTTGGAGAAAGAAGAATACTAACCTCCATGGATGTTAAACAATTGGATGGTAAACCCATACAAAGAGTTAACAACAATAAAAAGAATGAATGTAAAGATCTTGAAGGCGAATGGTGTATGCATGAATACGATTACAAAGAGAAATATGGATTGGTATTTAAACCATTAATGAAGGTGAGATTGATGCCAAAAAGAAAATTCTTGTATCTAGTTTGTTTTTCTCCTTCTTACAGCTCAGGGAATCAATGAAAAATGCTTATTTCAATGTTAACCGTAGAGCTCCCCTTAACATTACCCCTTATATGCGCATCAATGCACTACGTTGTAATTTAAATAAAGGTGCTAAACATTTGGTTGCTGCCGGCTATGAAAATGGTTTCATACGTATAATTTATTTTAATAAAAATACCCAATTTCAAAATTGGTAAACATCAAATATTAATATGTACATAACTTATACATAGTTTATAGTATTTAGTCTAAGTAGTTATTAATGCAATATTAATTTTTTTATTAATTTATTTAACTTTTTTAATGGACCCTAAGAGATTTTTACCGCCTGTATTTTAAAACCTAGTTTTCATTTTTTTCTGAATTTATGGATTTTTTTTTTTTAACATTAAATATTAATAATCTAAATATCTGATAAGTTTCTTTTGTTTTTAGAGAATTACATTATGAAAAATTATGAAGTTTGATAAGATTTTGTAAAATCAGAAAAAAACAAAAATAAAGAATTTTTATACACAAGAAAAAAAAAAATAGAATTGTATACAGTAGGCGTTATTTATGAGTCCCATGCCACTATGGACATGGACATATGGGTGAATTCATATCCACACCCTCTTTTCAACCTAACCTACAGTGGGTGACAAAAGTCCATGTACCATCCAAATTCAGATACCTGATGATTTATTTATGCTAAGGAACTCTTAAATGTTAGTAATGAAGATAGATTAAAAACAATCCCGTATCATGTCTTTCATTTACAATTAAACAGGAGAATATATTTAGCAAATCTGAAGGTCGTAGGCAGATTTTTATAGCCCATTGTATGTATTTGAACTATATTATTTAAAAAAAAAAGTGTGCCCAGCACGGGATAGCTGTGAGCGCCATACAGGCTGGAATTTTTAACTCCAATCTGTGTGGTGCTTCTAGCTGTCACGAGAAGCTTAGTTGCGGGGTATCCATAGGTTTCGTATAGTGGTATGCTCCATATTGTATCGGGCGCAGAGTCTCAGTGAGAGGGCGGGCGGCACCGGCTCTTGCGCAAATACTGAGTGCCTATGATGCACGATATGACAAGGCGAGTTATTGGGGCCTAAATAACCAATGGCCACGCCTAAATAACCAATGGCCATAGGAGTTTGACGAGGATCGCCACCTCCACATGCAAATGTGGCCACAACAAGAAAAAAGTTATAAATTACCCAACAAAAAATCACCCTACAATAATGAAATTGGTTTATCCTTCCAAAAGGCTCTCTCAAATATTACATTGGACTGTGATAACGTCGGTACCGGTATACGGAAGAATGATCACGAAGGTTTTTCACTCTCCCCTTTACCCTAATTTTCAGAAACGCCAGATCTCGGAGATGGGTGGTGCGACTTAGTGTGCCCTCATATAGTACCCTAGAAATAAAAATTTGGTATCAAAATTTCGGATGGGGTACCTAGGGGGGCCGCCCCATCCTAAAACCTACCAAACATATATTTAGACCAATCACGACAATACGGACATATTTACCGACCATGGCAATATGGGACTCAAATGAAAGGTATTTGCGAGTAGAATACGAATCTGATATCCAAATGTGGGACCACGTTTCTGGGGGTGGACCCCTTCCCCAAAACAGAACAGGACCATGGGAATATGGGGCTTAAATAAAAGGTATTTGAGTGTAGAATTAGAATCTGATATCCAAATATGAGACCAAGTGTTTGGGAGGCCGCCTCTCCCCAAAAACCTCCCCCAAAGGGGACACATTTACAATCATAGCCACATGGGGCTCAAATGAAAGGTCTTTGGGAGTAAAGCACAAATCTGATATCAATATTCGGAAAAAGTATCTATGGGACCAACCCACCCCCACAACACCACTGAAATAGTAAGTTTTTAGAGTGGAACACGAATCCGATATATATTTTCAAGGCCAATTCACTGAGTGGCCGCCCATCCCCCAAGTCGGTCAGGTTTGCCGACTATGGAAATATGGGGCTCAAATTAAAGGTATTTGGGAGTAGACCACGTATCTGATATCAACATTAGGGACCAACTGTCTAGGGGACGTCCCAACACTATAACAACCCCCTAATAGGACGTATTGGTGAGCCAGACCAAGACAATTTGGGTCGTAAAGAGAGTAGAACTAAATATTTATAGTTTATAGAGCCAATACCCCAAACCGGACATATTTACTGACTTTTGCAACAAGGAGTTTAAATGAGATTTGAAAACGAATTTGATATCCAATTTTCAGGATAATGGCAATATGGGGTTAAAATAAATGATATTTAGATATATGAGAATAGAGTACGTTGCTGATATATTTCTCGGGCTTAGTGTTTGGGCGACCACCCTAATCCCCAAAACACCTCTAAATCGGCCATATATACCGACCATGTCAATGTGGAGCTTAAATCAAAGGTATTGGGGGGGGTAGAGAAAGAATTGACACCCACTTTCGGGACCAATTTTCTGGGGGTCAAAACACCCCGCAAAGGGTAAAAAATGTTCGACCATGCCAATATGTGGTATTTAAGATTAGAAAACGAATTTGATAAACTATTTTGGGCCAAGTGCCTGGGGGACTACCTCACCCCCGAAACACCCCTAAATCAGATATCATGAGAGTAGCGGACTGAAATAAAGTATTTTAATAATGGAGTACACCTTACATCCAAACTTAAATTCGTAAACCAATAAAGATCATATGGGATTCGGACAAAGGCACTTATATTGTTAAACAATTAGTTACGGTAAAATTGGTTGAGATACCTCAATTTTTTTTTTTTTTTTAAATTGTCGTCCCTACTTGGTGCAGGAACTGCCCCATCGGCAATGACATTTGGTTAAAGTCAGAACTGAATTTTATACGGCTTGCCAACACACTATATATTGGGTTGCCGATAAAGTAATTGCGGATTTTTTGAAAGAAAGTAAATGCATTTTTAATAAAACTTAGAATGAACTTTAATCAAATGTACTATTTTACACTTTTTTTCTAAAGCAAGCTAAAAGTAACAACTGATAACTGACAGAAGAAATAATGCAATTACAGAGTCACAAGCTGTGAACAAATTTGTCAACGCCGACTATATGAAAAATCCGCAATTACTTTTTGGGCAACCCAATATATTCGTAGCATGGTATTTCACTAAAAGCTCTTTTATTGTCGAAAATAAATATTCCAAGAAAAATTTGTTCCATATAAAGTAAAAGAAGGCGCAGCGGAGCGAGCCCGGGTCAGCTTGTATTTTATAAAATGCTAAACTAAATGTATCTTAGTTCATATTGATTTTAGGGTTGCTTAAAAAATACATAAAAGCCATAGCTTATCATTCACAACTTATCATCACATATAACTTATCATTCTCCAATCATTTTTATACCCACCACCGAAGGATGGGGGTATATTCATTTTGTCATTCCGTTTGCAACACATCGAAATATCCATTTCCGACCCCATAAAGTATATATATTCTTGATCAGCGTAAAAATCTAAGACGATCTAGACATGTCCGTCCGTCTGTCTGTTGAAATCACGCTACAGTCTTTAAAAATAGAGATATTGAGCTGAAATTTTGCACAGATTCTTTTTTTTATCCATAAGCAGGTTAAGTTCGAAGATGGGCTATATCGGACTATATCTTGATATAGCCCCCATATAGACCGATCCGTCGATTTAGGGTCTTAGGCCCATAAAAGCCACATTTATTATCCGATTTTATTGAATTTGGGGTAGTGAGTTGTGTTAGGCCCTTCAACATCCTTCGTCAATTTGGCTCAGATCGGTTCAGATTTGGATATAGCTGCCATATAGACCGATCCTCAGATTTAGGGTCTTAGGCCCATAAAAGCCACATTTATTATCCGATTTCGCGGAGATTTGGGACAATGAGTTGTCTTAGGCCCTTCGACTTCCTTCGTAATTGGCCCAGATCGGCTCAGATTTGGATGTAGCTGCCATATAGACCGATCCTCCGTTAAGGGTCTTAGGCCCACAAAAGCCACATTTATTATCCGATTTTGATAAAATTCGGGACAGTGAATTGTGTAAGGCCCATCGACATCCTTCGTTAATTTGGCTCAAATCGGTCCAGATTTGGATATAGCTGCCATATAGATCGATCCTCCGATTTATGGTGTAAGGCCCATAAAAGCCACATTCACTATCCGATTTTGGAACAGTGAGTTGTGTTAGGCCCTTTGACATATTTCTTCAATTTGGTCCAGATCGGTTCAGATTTAGATATAGCTGCCATATAGACCGATTTCTTGCTCATTTATTGTCTGATGTCGCCGAAATTTGGAACAGTGAGTTAAGTTAAGCCCCTTGACATACTTCTGCAATATCGCACACATCGGTCCAGATTTGGATATAGTTGCCATATACACCGATATCTAGGTTTTAGGTTTTGGGGCGATAAAAGACACATTTATTGTCCGATGTCGCTGAAATTTGGGACGGTGAGTTGTGTTAGGCCCTTCGATATTCTTTTTAATTTTGATATAGATCCGTACAGATCTGCCATATAGACCGATATCCCGATATCCCGATTTATAGTCTTGGTACCATAAAGTCGCATTTATAATCTGATTTCACTTAAATTTTAAACAGTGACTTATGCTAATCATTTCGACATCCGTTTAGTACATGGTTCAAATCGGTTTAATTTCAGATATAGCTACTTAAAAGACCAATATTTTGTTATACTCAATTGAAAAATGACTTGTACTTATAAGTATTTGGTCCAAATCGGAACATATTTCGATATAGCTGCTATGGGGCGCAAGGTATGCATTTTTCACCGGATTTTGACGAAAGGTGTTTTACATATATACCCGAGGTGGTGGGTATCCAAAGTTCGGCCCGGCCGAACTTAACGCCTTTTTACTTGTTTTGTGTTAATTAGTATCTTGTTCCATGTAATTTTTAATTAAAATTATTGTTTTAATTTTTTTTTCATTGAAGTTGTTTCAACTAAGTAGTCATTCATTGTTATATATTTATACTTAAGAAAAAAAGTTTTAAAAAATTTTGAACCTAAATGTAGTCCATTAGTCAAATAAGGTCTTAGGGCTTGGCTAATATTTGAGCAAATAAATAAAGGACAGGGGTACATTCATTTCGTTACCAACACATCGAAATATTCATTTCCGACCCTACAAAGTATATATATTTCTGATCGTTGTAAAATTCCAAGATGATTTTACGATGTCCGTGTGTCCGTCAGCTGTAATCACGGTACCGTCTTTAAAAATTGAGATATTGAGTTGAAATTTTGCAAAGACTCGGTTTTTGAGTGGGCCAAATCGGACTATATTTGGATATAGCTGTCATATAGACCGATCTGGCGATTTAGGGTTTTAAGCCTGTAAAAGCCTAATTTTTTTGGACAATTTCGCTGAAATTTGAAACAGGAAGTTTTACTAGGGGCCCCGGTATTCAAACCGTATGGCCCATATTTACATATAGCTGTCATGTACACCGATATGTCGGTTAAGGGTTTCAAGATCGTAATAGGCGCATTTATTATCCGATTTCGATGAAATTAGAAATAGTGAGTTGTTTTAAGCTTCCCGCCATCTGACTCAAAAATGGTTCAGATCGGACCATATTTAGATATAGCTGTCATGTAGACCGATCTGCTGATTTAGGGTCTTAAGCCCAAAAGAGCTCTAATTATTATCCGATTTCGCTTAAATTTGAAATAGTGAGTTGATTATAGCTTCCCGATATTTTTATTATTTATTTATTTCAACTTTGTACCACCAAACCAACAAGGCTCATTAAATATAATACTTTACAAATATTCCATATCCGACTCAAATATGGTTCAGATCGGTCTATATTTAAATATAGCTGCCTATAAAGCGATCTGCCGATTAAGGGTCTTAAGCCCATAAAAGCTGCATTTATAACCCGATTTTGCTGAGACTTGAGACAGTGAGTTGTTTGAAGCCTTCCGTCATTACACCTAAATATGGTCCGGTTGGACAATATTTAGATATAGCTGCTATATAGATCGGTCTGCCGATTGAGGGTCATAAGCCCATAAAAGTCGTAAATATTATCCAAAATCGATAAAATTTGAAATGTTGAGTTGATTAAAGCCTCCCGATATTAGACTCAAATATGGTTCAGATCGGTTTTTATTCTAATATAGCTGCATATAGACCGATCTTGTGATTAAGGGTCTTAAGCCTATAAAAGCTGCGTTTATTACCCGATTTCGCTGGAATTTGACACAGTGACTTGTATTCAGCCTCCGGTCATCTGACCAGTACATGGTCCAGATCAGACAATATTTAGATATAGCATATAGACCGATCTTCCAATTTAGGGTCTTAATCCCTTAAAAAACGGATTTGCACGTTTTCGCTGAAACTGTGACTTGTATAAGAGTTCTCGGGACGTGAATCAAATATGACCCAGACCAGCCCCATTGGCATAATACTATGGATATGGTACTGGAGTTGTTATAAAAGAGGATGGTTAATTTATTCATGGTGGCGGGTATTCAAAGTTCGGCACGGCGAACTTTACACGTTTTTACTTGTTTTAATTGAGTGTCTCAATTAACAAATTAATTGGAAATGTTCAATCATATATTTAAATGCATTTGCAATTTTTTAATTGAAAATTTGTTCAATTACCTTTTTCAGAAACTGTGATTGATATTATCATTTTCGTGATTGAAGTAGTTTCAATTTAAAATTAATTAGATAAATTAGTTTCGTGATTAAAACCGATTTTTTATTCTTCTCTGTATATGTGGACCTAAATGATTATTTTTTGTTCCAATATTTTTTACTCACTGAGATTCAAAATGCTAAATTATAGTAAAACTTTTGAAAAAATTTGGTAAAAAATTTCAATATAGATGAAATCGGGCGGTGCTAATGAATGGGGTTTACCAAAACGTGAACCTTTCCTGATAACTTTATGAACTGAGTTGCCAAAATGCCAATTTATAACTTTTTGAAAATACAACAACAACAAGTAACAAGTAAAAGCGTGCTAAGTTCAGCCGTGCCGAATCTTTGTGAACCAACTACCATGGATTGTGCTAAAAATTTATACAAAATAAATTAAGTTGTAAGGCATAATTTTATTGTACATACCAAACTTCTGTCAAACCAGCAAAAATTAAAGCTTCTAGGAACCGAACAAGGATGGTCGAGAGACCGGTTTATATGGGAGCTATATCAGGTTATAGACTGATTTTCGCCGTATTTGGCACAGTTGTTGAGAGTCGTAACAAAATATCGCATGCAAAATGTCTGCCTAATCGGACAAAAATTGCGGCTTGTAAGGACTCAAGAAGTCAAATCGGGAGATCGGTTTATATGGGAGCTATATCAGGTTAAAGACCGATGTGGATCGTACCTGGCACAGTTGTTGAAAATCGTAACAGAACAACATATGCAAAATTTCAGCCAAATCGGACAAAAATTGCGGCTTTCAGGGGCTCAATAAGTCAAATCGGGAGATCGGTTTATATGGGAAATCTGAACCAATATGGCCCATTTCCATCCCCAGTGAACATCAATATTAAGTATCTGTGCAAATTTTCAAGCGGCTAGCTTTACGCGTTCGGCTAGGCTATAAATCGAGAGATCGGTCTATATGGCAGATATATTCAAATCTGGACCGATCGGGGCCAAATTGCAGAAAAATGTCGATGGCCTTAACACAACTCACTGTCCCACATTTCGGCGACATCGAACAATAAATGCGCCTTTTATGGGCCCAAAACCTAAAATCGAAAAATCGGTTTATATGGCAGCTACTGGGTTGCCCAAAAAGTAATTGCATTTTTAATAAAACTTAGAATGAACTTTAATCAAATATACTTTTTTTACACTTTTTTTCTAAAGCAAGCTAAAAGTAACAGCTAATAACTGACAGAAGAAAGAATGCAATTACAGAGTCACAAGCTGTGAAAAAATTTGTCAACGCCGACTATATGAAAAATCCGCAATTACTTTTTGGGCAACCCAATATATCCAAATCTTTACCGATCTGGGCCAAATTGAAGAAGAATATCGACTGGCCTAACACAACTCACTGTCCAAAATTTCAGCAAGTCGGGCAATAAATGTGGTTTTTTTTAGGCCTAATCGGCGGATCGGTCTATATGGGGGCTATATCAAGATATAGTCCGATATAGCCCATCTTCGAACTTAACCTGCCTATGGACAAAAAAAGAATCCGTGCACAGTTTCAGCCCAATATTTCTATTTTTAAAGACTGTTGCGTGACATCTAAGACGTCTGTCCGGTTTTTTTACGGTAATCAAGTATATATATACTTTATAGGGTCGGAAATGGATATTTCGATGTGTTGCAAACAGAATGATAAAAGTATTGTGATATACCCCATCCTTCGTTGGTGGGTATAAAATGCTAAATAATGGAATGAATAAGGGATGCGAAATATACTAGGTATGATATTACTGTTCGTTTTTCACCGGTGAAAACACATGCTATTCACGGTTACTTCTTTGAAACACTACAAAAATCTGAATGATAACATAATACTTTTATGAAAGTAATGAGGGAATTTCTAACTGAATGAAATCTGCAAGTTTTTTTTCTTCAAAATCTAAAGGGTGATTTTTTTGAGGTTAGGATTTTCGTGCATTAGTATTTGACAGATCACGTGGGATTTCAGACATGGTGTCAAAGAGAAAGATGCTCAGTATGCTTTGACATTTCATCATGAATAGACTTACTAACGAGCAACGCTTGCAAATCATTGAATTTTATTACCAAAATCAGTGTTCGGTTCGAAATGTGTTCATTCACCGTAACGTTGCGTCCAACAGCATCTTTGAAAAAATACGGTCCAATGATTCCACCAGCGTACAAACCACACCAAACAGTGCATTTTTCGGGATGCATGGGCAGTTCTTGAACGGCTTCTGGTTTCTCTTCACTCCAAATGCGGCAATTTTGCTTATTTACGTAGCCATTCAACCAGAAATGAGCCTCATCGCTGAACAAAATTTGTCGATAAAAAAGCGGATTTTCTGCCAACTTTTCTAGGGCCCATTCACTGAAAATGATTTGCAAGCGTTGCTCGTTAGTAAGTCTATTCATGATGAAATGTCAAAGCATACTGAGCATCTTTCTCTTTGACACCATGTCTGAAATCCCACGTGATCTGTCAAATACTAATGCATGAAAATCCTAACCTCAAAAAAATCACCCTTTATTATCCAAAAAAAAGCAATCATGAAACAATTTCGCTAAAAACAAATAGTACCACCCTTAAAAAATTAAGTCATATTTTCAAAATTAATTCATTTGGGCGTTACCGTTATATGGAGGCTATACCTGAACCAATGATGATAAAAGTCACCTTTTTTGAAAAATTAATTGAAACAAGTAAAAGCGTGCTAAGTTCGGCCGGGCCGAATCTTATATACCCTCCACCATGGATCGCATTTGTCGAGTTCTTTTCCCGGCATCTCTTCTTAGGCAAAAAAGGATATAAGAAAAGAGTTGCTCTGCTATTAAAACGATATCAAGATATGGTCCGGTTCGGACCACAATTAAATTATATGTTGGAGACCTGTGTAAAATTTCAGCCAATTAGTATAAGAATTGCCCCCATTGGGGCTCACGAAGTAAAATAGAGAGAACGATTTATATGGGATCTGTATCGGGCTATAGATCGATTCAGACCATAATAAACACGTTTGTTGATGGTCATGAGAGGATCCATCGTACAAAATTTCAGGCATATCGGATAATAATTGCGACCTCTAGGGGTCAAGAAGTCAATATCCCAGATCGGTTTATATGGCAGCTATATCAGGTTATGAACCGATTTGAACCATACTTGGCACAGTTGTTGGATATCATAACGAAATACTTCGTGCGAAATTCCATTCCAATCGGATAAGAATTGCGCCCTCTAGACGCTCAAGAAGTCAAGACCCAAGATCGGTTTATATGACAGCTATATCAGGTTATGGACCGATTTGAACCATACTTGGCACTGTTGTTGGATATAATAACAAAACACGTCGTGCAAAAATTCATTCAAATCGGATAAGAATTGTGCCCTCTAGAGGGTCAAAAATCAAGACCCAAGATCAGTTTATATGGTAGCTATATCAGGTTATAGACCGATTTGAACCATACTTGGCACAGTTGTTGGGTATCATAACAAAACACGTCGTGCGAAATTCCATTCCAATCGGATAAGAATTGCGCCCTCTAGAGGCTCAAGAAGTCAAAGCCCAAGATCGGTTTATATGGTAGCTATATCAGGTTATGGACCGATTTGAACCATACTTGGCACAGTTGTTGGATATCATAACAAAACACGTCGTGCAAAATTTCATCTCAATCGGATGAGAATTGCGCACTCTAGAGGCTCAAGAAGTCAAGACCCAAGATCGGTTTATATGGCAGCTATATCAAAACATGGACCGATATGGCCCATTTACAATACCAACCGACCTACACTAATAAGAAGTATTTGTGCAAAATTTCAAGCGGCTAGCTTTACTCCTTCGGAAGTTAGCGTGCTTTCGACAGACAGACATAAAATGTCACGACGATCAAGAATATATATACTTTATGGGGTCTCAGACGAATATTTCGAGTAGTTACAGAATGACGAAATTAGTATACCCCCCATCTTATGGTGGAGGGTATAAAAATGTTCAATTAAAAAAATTGCATATTTGATTTAAAATTTTTGCAATAATTTCTTAATTGGATAATTAAAAAAATTATGGAGATTTTTATATTAACCACTAAGGATGGGGTTATATTCATTTAGTCATTCCTTTTGCAGCACATCGAATTATCCATTTCCGACCCTATAAAGTATATATATTCTTGATCGTCGTAAAAATCTAAGACGATCTAAATCACGCAACCGTCTTTAAAATAAGAGGCAGGTTAAGTTCGAAGATGGGCTATATCGGACTGTATCTTGATATAGCCCCCATATAGACTGATCCGCCGATTTAAGGTCTTTGGCCCATAAAAGCCACATTTTTTATCCGAATCTTTACCAGATCGGTAAAGATTTGGATATAGCTGCCATATAAACTGATCTCTCGATTTAAGGTTTTCGGCCCATTAATGTCGCATTTATTGTCCGATTTCCCCGAAATTTGGGAAATTGAGATCTGTTAGGCCCTTCGACATCCCTCTTCAAATTGGCCCAGATCGGTTCAGATTTTGATATAGCTGCCATATAGACCGATCTCTCGATTTAAAGTCTTGGCCCCATAAAAGGCGCATTTATAATCTGATTTCACCGAAATTTGACACTGTGACTTATGTTAGGCTTTTCGACATCCGTTCAGAGCGGTCTATATTTGGATATAGCTATCAAAAATGACTTGTACTTATCAGACCACTCAATGTCCGTGATGAATTTGGTCCAAATGAAATCGGACCATATTTCGATATAGCTGCTATGGGGGCATAAATTATGCATTTCTCACCGAATGACGAAAGGTGGTTTACATATATACCCGAGGTGGTGGGTATCCAAAGTTCGGTCCGGCGGAACTTAACGCTTTTTACTTGTTTAAATTGCAATGGAATCTCAATGTCAATTAATTTTTTTATCGATCCAAATTTTTTGAAAACTAATTACTATATATACACAGGTGTGTGCCTGAAATATGATCTTGAGGTGCGCTGTTTGGGCAAAGGTCCGTGGCAACCTGTATAAAAAAATCTCCCCCGCGGGGGTTCTTCAAAAAATTTCAGTTATCGGGTAGGAGTGCTCTGTATATTTGTTGTTGTTACCGTAGAAGTGTGTTGTGCACTGAGGCGGCAGCCCTTGGCCGATGAAGGACTCCAACGGGTTAATCTGGCTGCCATGGTATTGCTATAGATTTGTCGAAGGTGGGACGTATGGGTCTTTGAAATCTCCTTCCTCTTTATATTGTAGGGGACAAAATAGCCTTTAATTAAATTTACTTAAACACTACACTTGAAAATTTTTTAAGATTCGATAAAAAATGATTGAATCAATTACATTATTAATGGAAAATTACAAAATTGTCAATCACGACTATGATCGAAAACATTTTCAGATTTAATTAAAAAATTTATTGGAAAAATTATTGAAACAATTAACTTTTTAATTGGACCTGGCAACAGTTTCAATCACGACTGTAATTGAACAAAAAATCATATTCTATTAAAAAACTATTGATTCAATTAATGTTTTAATTGAAAACGATTTTATTTTTAATTCAAAATGATTTTTTGTGATTTTTTCTGTGTAGCTAGCATTTAGTAGGCAGGGTGATTATGTCATCTACATCCGCATTCACAATTATGACAATCTGCTGACTCGAAGGATTCAGCTGCCTTGTCTCAGCATGACCGGGAGTTGCGACACTCGTAACACTCTGACCTCTTGCGACCTATTGGATTATTTAAGACCCTCGATCTAACACTGTGGCTACCTGCTGGCTCAGAGAATTCGGCTGCCGTTTCTAGCTGGGGCCACTTCCTAGTGAACATATTGAGACCTAAAACACAATGTTGTTATAATTGTTTTAACCACGTTCCCTGTAAGTTTGCAAATAGATTCACTCTAATATCATTCTCACCTGGCTGTCGTCTACAGATCTAAATCCAGGAATCTGGCCGCCTCAATTGGAGCGGTCCATCGTGATTTTGCAGTTAGAGTAGTTGGTTTTTACGGGCATGTAAATAGGAGATTGGTGTTATGGGGTTCTGTTGTTGTAGCAGTGTTGTCCACTGAAGCGACCGCCCTTGCCGACGAAGCAATCCGTCGGGTCAATCCGGTACGTACAACCGGTTGCCATGGGATTGATGGGATTCTGTGTTGTGTGCAGGCCAGGGGCCGAATTACCGCATACGTGAACGAGTAAAATTATTCGAAATTTGTATACCCACCACCGAAGGATGGGGGTATATTCATTTTGTCATTCCGTTTGCAATACATCGAAATATCCACTTCCGACTCTATAAAGTATATATAGTCTTGATCAACGTAAAAATCTAAGACGATCTAGACATGTCCGTCCGTCTGTCTGTTGAAATCACGCTACAGTCTTTAAAAATAGAGATATTGAGCTGAAATTTTGCACAGATTTGTGTTACACACAAGAGTTGTGTTAGGCAAAATTAACGTCCTTCGTTAATTTTGCCCAGATCGGTCCAGATTTGGATATAGCTGCCTAAAAGCCGATCCTCAGATTTAGGGTCTTAGGCCCATAAAAGCCACATTTATTATCCGATTTTGCTGGAATTTAAGACAGTGAGTTGTGTTAGGCCCTTTGACATCTTTCGTCAATTTGGCCCAGTTCGGTTCAGATTTGGATATAGTTGCCATATAGACCGATCCTCCGATTTAGGGCCTTAGGCCCATAAAAGCCACATTTATTATCCGATTTTGCTGAAATTTGGGACAGTGAGTTGTGTTAGTTCCTTCGACATTCTTCGTTAATTTGGCTTAGATCGGTCCAGATTTGGATATATTGTAGCTGCCATATAGACCAGAGATCCGATGTAGGGTCTTAGGCCCATAAAAGGCACATTTATTGCCCGATGACGCCGAAATTTGGGACAGTGGGTTAAGTTAATCTCCTTGACATACTTCTTAATTATGGCACAGATCGGTCCAGATTTGAATATAGCTGTCATATAGACCGATCTTTCGATTTAATGTTTTGGGCCCATAAAAGGCGCATTTATTGTCCGATTTCGACGAAATTTGGGGCAGTGAGTTGTGTTAGGCTCTCCGAAATTTTTCTGCAACTTGGCCAAAATCAGTCCAGATTTGGATATAGCTGCCATATAGACCGATATCTGGATTTAAAGTCTTGGCCCCATAAAAGGCGCATTTATAATCCGATTTCACTGAAATTTGACACAGTGACTTAGTTAGGCTTTTCGACATCTATGTTGTATATGGTTCAGATCGTTTTATTTTTAGATATAGCTACTGAAAAGATCAAAATTTTGTTGTACACAATTGAACAATGGCTTGTACTTATTAGTATTTGGTCCAAATCGCAACATATTTCGTTATAACTGCTATGGGACATATGGTATGCAATGTTTACCGGATTTTGATGAACGGTGGTTTACATATATTCATATGTTACTTTGTTGGCAAGGCACCATCTAAGGAACAAATGATGCCAAATCTTGGAAAAATTTAAGAAACGGCCAATGTCAGCTTTGGTGATAGCGTGGCGAACATGAAGCCCTT
Source organism: Stomoxys calcitrans (assembly GCF_963082655.1). NCBI lineage: Eukaryota > Metazoa > Arthropoda > Insecta > Diptera > Muscidae > Stomoxys > Stomoxys calcitrans. The sequence continues at coordinate 50,649,074 of NC_081552.1, read as the reverse complement.
TGAAGTCTAGCTCAAATCAAGTCATATCAATCAAACTAAAAGAAATTTAGTTTCGTAAAAACGTGTTGGTCGCTGGAGTCGTGTGCAAGTAAATATTTCGCTCGCAGACCATGGATGTTCAAATCAACGGACCAACACAAACACAAAAAGACTCGCCACCGTGCTTTAGCACGTGTAAACCAATGGCTAAAAAATCATGTTCTGTACTTCATTTGGTCCACAGACTGGATGTCCAATTCGCTACATGTCAATCCGACGGACTTTTTTTATAAATGTCACTTTTGAGAGCAAGGTAAGGACTACAAAATATGCCCGTATGGATTCGCTGAAGAGATACATTGTACGGGAATAGGCCAACATACCGGCAGATTACATTCGTGCAGCTGCAATTCGTTTCTTGTACGACTCAAAACAAATGATAATGGAAAATGTGGTCATATCGCGCAAAAGTGATTAAATTCAAAAATATTTCCACATATTTTCGTACTTTGAATCAAAAAAAAAATATTTTCACTCAAAAAATTTGGTCAGCTATCCGGTATATCTAAATAACGTGCATTTGTTATTAATAATATAAATATTTTATTTATTGGGTTGCCCAAAAAGTAATTGCCGATTTTTCATATAGTCGGCGTTGACAAATTTTTTCACAGCTTGTGACTCTGTTATTGCATTCTTTCTTCCGTCAGTTATCAGCTGTTACTTTTAGCTTGCTTTAGAAAAAAGTGTAAAAAAGTATATTTGATTAAAGTTCATTCTAAGTTTTGTTAAAAATGCATTTACTTTCTTTTAAAAAATCGGCAATTACTTTTTGGGCAACCAATACATTATTTATGTACGCTTTATTCGGCAGTGACATTGGAATACTTTTGTCTATCATTTCGCTGCGAATACGCATAAAGTTATTATGATCTTCAGAATCAGAGGACGACAAGCACAACAAAAGCAATGTAACCATGCTTTTTTATTTATAAATTCAAGTTTTTTTCCAAAAGTGTCATTAAATTCATATTTTATACAAAAGCCGGGTAGATGTTAATTGCCATTTGTGTTGTTTTGTTTTGCCATAAACATATGTTCAAATCAACTCTTATGCAAAAAATTATCGGTAGCCATTTGGAAAATTTCGATACGACAGCTTTGGAGTGCGATAATACATCCATTCGATACGTGACGAAGTCTCATTCGATACAAAAGCGTACTCGATCACGTTTGCAGTAATTCGGCCCCAGATATTAGGAACGGATCGCGTCTTTAAATATCCAGATGCTCCTCCTGAGATGTCTCGGAAGTGGTTCTAGATCAGTGAGTTACAACATCAAAAACCGAGATTCTGTAAGTTCAAAGTTTCTTACCTTCAATTTCTCAGTAGTTCCATGGCTAATTATCGACTTCATGAGTTCTTCTTACTTGTTTGCTTGGTTGTTTCTCACTTTTAAGGAGAGGTGATTCTCGTCTGAGGTTGTCTCTCATCATACCCGCCTTCATGGTCTTCGACTGGCCGGTGGCCTTTACTTGCCACGTCAAGATCTTTCGTAATTATCTGGTTAGTTCAAAGACTCCCAATCATCGTTTTCTCGTTAGTCCCATTTTCAGATCCTGGTCCCATGAGAGATGTCTGATTCGCCAAAGTGGTGCAATGCATCTTCACCGTTAGTAAATGGTCCAATTTGGTTCGGTTGTTGATTCTGTTATTGTTGTTATTGTAGCCACGGGATAGCTATCCCGTGCCGTTGTTGATTTTGACTTGCTGTAGTGATCTGCAGATCATCGTCGTACAGTCCTCCATCGAACCCGCTTGAACACATTCCTGACTGAGTCCAATTTGCGAGCCATTATACGCTATCTCTTACAAACAGTGGTTCAGTGTGCTAAACTAAGCGGCTAGATTACTTTTAAGGTCTTTCAGCGCATGTCACATTTTTTTGTCCCACACTATTTGAAATGAAAAAGGGCTGGACTTATAGGTCGATTATGGATTGCAACTCAACTGTAGTTCCGTTGCCAGCACATAAAACCATGAAATAAAATTAGGTGTAACGTTGGAAAAAGTTTTCCGTTTCATTCGGTATCAACGTTTTGAATATTCAGTTACTAAGAGAATTGTAAAAAATGTAAATATAAAAAAATATGCCTGTTGGGAACGCAACTGAAGTTAGATTGCAATGTTTAATCGAGCCAATGATTGTAGGACAAACTTCGGCTATAAGTCGGATAAGACCCTTTACCGAGTGTAAATCTCCATTGTACTGAGGCAAGATTACGGTGAACTTGCTTTATACTCCCTGAGCCCCTCAGTTATCAACTGTAATCCGGTAGAATAAAGTGTGATGGATACACCAGACTAAAAACATACAATAGGAACTTTAACAAGCACGTGGTTGCTTAAAACCTTAACGTTAGAAGTATACCTAATTATATGAAAGAGTATCTTTATCTCTTTCAACCTGCGAACAACCTGCCAATTCTTTCTTGTCCATTCCTTACCTGTCATCCCTTTGTTTCAATGAATAGTTTGGTGTTATATATTTTTTTTTTAAGTTTTTAATTGTTATTTATAAATGTTTTAATTTTTATTACAGAACAATAGAGTCACAAAATAAGAACAACTCGTACAGTTTCAATCGCCACGCTGCAATTTAGAAATATAAAAATTATTATAATTGATATATAAAAGGGAACATGCAAGGCCTTGGTCAAGTACCAATTTGAAGTTTCCATGGATGTTTTAAATTGTTGACAAAACATGTTCTCATGTTTTGAAACTTCCTACTCGCCAGCTTCCTGTTCGCCTTCTGCGCCTTCAGCAGAGGTGCTCTCACCACTCTCTTCTTCTCCACTAGATGAGGGTGTACCATCAACTTCGGTTTCTTTTTCTTCTGCTTCCTCGGCTGCAGCAGCCTTCTTAGATTTACGAGCCTTGCGCATCTTTTTGGCAATCTCAGCGGCCAGGGCAGCAGCCTCGGCTTCTTCTTGTTCAACAGTTTTATAGGATGGTGGAAAGAATTTACTTGCATCCTCTTGGCCAATCACACTGTTGGCACTTACATAGCTGGGACAGTAGGAGAGCATGGTAAGCATGGTCTCTTCGGAGCCTTTGTTAACTTTCATAACGAGCTTGTCATTGCTTCAAAAAAAAAAAAAAAAACAAGTAAAAGCGTGCTAAGTTCGGCCGGGCCGAATCTTATATACCCTCCACCATGGATCGCATTTGTCGAGTTCTTTTCCCGGCATCTCTTTTTAGGCAAAAAAGGATATAAGAAAAGAGTTGCTCTGCTATTAAAACGATATCGAGATATGGTCCGGTTCGGACCACAATTAAATTATATGTTGGAGACCTGTGTAAAATTTCAGCCAATTCGTATAAGAATTGCGCCCATTGGGGCTCACGAAGTAAAATAGAGAGAACGATTTAAATGGGATCTGTATCGGGCTATAGACCGATTCAGACCATAATAAACACGTTTGTTGATGGTCATGAGAGAATCCATCGTACAAAATTTCAGGCATATCGGATAATAATTGCGACCTCTAGGGGTTAAGAAGTCAAGATCCCAGATCGGTTTATATGGCAGCTATATCAGGTTATGAACCGATTTGAACCTTATTTGACACAGTTGTTGAAAGTAAAAATAAAATACGTCATGCAAAATTTCAGCCAAATCGGATAGGAATTGCGCCCTCTAGAAGCTCAAGAAATCAAATCCCCAGATCTGTTCATATGACAGCTATATCAGGTTATGAACCGATTTGAACCATACTTGGCACAGTTGTTGGATATCATAACGAAATACTTCGTGCAAAAATTCACTCAAATCGGATAAGAATTGTGCCCTCTAGAGGGTCAAGAAGTCAAGACCCAAGATCGGTTTATATGGTAGCTATATCAGGTTATGGACCGATTTGAACCATACTTGGCACAGTTGTTGGGTATCATAAAAAAACACGTCGTGCGAAATTCCATTCCAATCGGTTAAGAATTGCGCCCTCTAGAGGCTCACGAAGTCAAGACCCAAGATCGGTTTATATGGTAGCTATATCAGGTTATGGACCGATTTGAACCATACTTAGCACTCTTGTTGGATATAATAAGAAAACACGTCGTGCAAAATTTCTCTTCAATCGGATAAGAATTGCGTACTCTAGAGGCTCAAGAAATCAAGACCCAAGATCGGTTTATATGGCAGCTATATCAGGTTGTGGACCGATTTGAGCCATACTTGGCACAGTTGTTGGATATCATAGCAAAACACGTCATGCAAAATTTCGTTCCAATCGGATAAGAATTGCGCACTCTACAGGCTCAAGAAGTCAAGACCCTAGATCGGTTTATATGGCAGCTATATCAAAACATGGACCGATATGGCCCATTTACAATACCAACCGACCTACACTAATAAGAAGTATTTGTGCAAAATTTCAAGCAGCTAGCTTTACTCCTTCGGAAGTTAGCGTGCTTTCGACAGACAGACGGACGGACGGACGGACGGACGGACAGACGGACGGACATGGCTAGATCGACATAAAATTTCACGACGATCAAGAATATATATACTTTATGGGGTCTCAGACGAATATTTCGAGTAGTTACAATCAGAATGACGAAATTAGTATACCCCCATCTTATGGTGGAGGGTATAAAAACAAAGGAAACGGTAAAAAAATTAAAAATTAATCATATCGCCTTACGGACATTATTGGGCCATGTATTAATCATAGCTTCAAAAACCCAGCCTGCGTTGTTGACCTTTGGATACTATAATTCCCAAGACAAAACTGCCTATCTACAACTTACCACCGTATATGTATATAATTACAGTTTAATCCGGTTAAATAAAGGAACACCTTTTAATTGAAAGAGCCTGTTAATAGACACATAAATGGTACATGCCCGGTTTTTAAGGTTGGAAACCCCTTCTAGTCTCGCTTGCCAAATTTGGTTAAAATTCGTATTCTACTTCCAAATACCTTTCATTTCAGTATGATATTGGTATTGCCCGTGAATATTTGCTGTTGGTATCGTCCTGATTGATTTACGTGTCCTTTCGATTATTTTTTTTGGTAGGTGAAGATCCACCTAGGCAATCGTTTCTCAAATAGTAATGTTAGAAACATACTCTATTTCTCATCACCTTTTATTTGAGTCCCATTTTGTTCCGATCGGGCTATATGTTCGCACGGCGGTATGGGATGGTCCACTCCCCTTGCACCTAAATATCATTAATTAAAGTAAAATTTTGTCAGGATTGGTCAAGGTGTCCCCTGAGGGGTGAAGCCCCTCACATATTCAGATGAAAAGACTTGTAACTCACTTCCATGTACCTTTCATTTCAGTCCTTGCCGTTCTGCATGTACCCTAGGGAAACTTGCACTAGACTTCGGTAAAATTTTAACTATGTGGACCACATTAATATATTTTATACAGACCGAAGCTATTTTCTGATTTTAGATCCATTTGTTTAATTTTAAAAGATTTTGCAAATGAATTCCTCCATTTCTCATACACTCAGAAAAATGGTGCGCATAAAATAAGGTAAAAAATTAGGTTGAAATTAGTTTGCCAATTTTAATGTAATTTAGTTAAATGTTGATTAAATCAAATAAAAATTGCACGATTTTAGTAAGTTTTACTCATCTGTAATTATTGGCAAATAGTTCATAAACTTGGGGGGAAGTCATTTTACTTAACCAAGTTTCTTTTCAACAAGTAAAATATTCCTACAGCGAACAACGTTTTTATTTACCCAATAGAAACATGTTGCTATTTTGAGTTCAACATATATTATAAACCTATATTCTTCAAATTTAATAAATATTCGTTCAAAATAGTTTACGAATCTCCCAAGTTTCAGTAGTATTGTATAAATTTAATTCAAATATAAGTTTTAATCTTAGATTGACAGATTTTTTAACAGTGATAATTAAATCGATTAACTTCTCACTAATACAACCCTAGCCTCAATGCAATTATAAAGGTGCATTTTAAACAAGTTGTTTGTCAGTCGTGCAATCATCACTCGATTGAAAACTTAGAATATCATAATACAAGCATGTTTGTGACTTCACTATAAATAGGATAATAGATCCATGTTAGAAACCCAAAATAAAATGCTCTTAGAAACCCTAATGGTTTATGGCTGTTACAAATTCTAATTTAAAAAGCAAAATCAGCCTTTAAAATTTTTTTTTCTGTCTATGGGACAATCTTCCATACAATGCTGTTAGTGGCAACTACCTACCTAAACAAATATGCGTCTGCCATTGAACATCATGCGCCATACAGAACAAAATGCATTTTCACGGCCTTGTGTATGCACTAAAACACTAACAGCACATGCAACCAACAACCCGAATACGGTGTCGCATACAAGCTACGCTCATTGTGATGTACGTATTCCGCGAACAAAGTCGTGGACGCTAATAAGCAAAAACGAAAAAGTAAAAACATGTGATATGAAACTAATAATTAATATTTAATAAAAAATCAGTTTCTACCAATGCATAAAAAATGTAAAAATGATGAAATAATCACCGTTATGTTAGTGGAAATGCATGCACGAACATGAAAAATTATATTGCTGGAGCAGACAAAGATGCTTGGTGAAAATATTTTTATAAAAGGTAAATTTGGTGAGAAATCTCTTGTTTTTATGGATATAATGTTTTTCTTTTTCTACTCTAAATAAAAATATAGGATGAAGTTTAATAAGAGTCAACTGCAGCGATTTTACAGAAATTGGTTATCATCACTATTGCTAAGAATATAATATACAGTATTAGAGATCGACTCATCCTGACATTTTGGTAAGTACTAGAATTTAAAAACAAACAAACGTTCTGTTAATTTACTGGTCTTTCTATACCCACCACCGATGGAAGGGGGTATATTCATTTTGTCATTCCATTTGCAACACATCAAAATATCCTATAATGTATTCTTGATCGTCGTAAAAATCAAAGACGATGTAGTTATGTTCGTCCGTCTGTTTATTGGAATCACGCTTCAGTCTTCAAAAATAGAGATATTGAGCTTAAAATTTGCACAGATTCTTTTTTTGTCCATAGGCACGTTAAGTCCGACGATGGGTTATATTGGACTATATATTGATATAGCCCGCATATAGACCGTTCCGCTGATTTAAGGTCTTAGGCGCATAGACGACACATTTATTATCCGATTTTGCTGAAATTTGGGACAGTATGTTATGTTTGGGACTCAACATCCTTCTTCAATTTGGCCCCGATCGGTCAAGATTTGGATATAGCTGCCATATAGACCGATCTCTCTATTTAAGGGTTTGGCCCCATAAAAGACACATTTATAATCCGATTTCGCCGAAATTTGACACAGTGATATGTGTTAGGCTTTTAGACATCCGTGTCCTATATGATTCAGATCGGTCTATATTTTGATATAGCTGTCAAAAAGACCAATATTTTGTTCAACAAAATTAAACAGTGACTTGTATTTATTAGAAAACTTAATGTCCGTGCCTAATTTGGTCCAAATCGGACTATTTTACGATATAGCTGCTATGGGAGCATAAATTATGCATTTTTCACCGGATTATAACGAAAGGTGGTTTACATATATACCCGATGTGGTGGGTATCCAAGGCCTGTTTACTTGTTTTCTTTTATATTTAACTTTGTTCAGGAACTTTTTAGATTGAAATGCAAACTTCATTTTGTGCATCTATGGATATATTAACGCAGATGTTTTCACAAAAGTTTTATACTAATAACTACAGCCTGACCTTTTTTGGTAAGTATTAGACTAAAAATAAAACCATGTTTCTGTACTTAACACTTAAATTTCTCTTCAACAGCTTTTCTCTGAATCAATAAAAAATTGTGGATATGGCGTAACGGAGCTTCTGTGAAAATTAATATGATGCTTTCCTCTTTGCTGATTTTATACAATTGGGAATTTCTCCAAAGCCACAGAGAACTCAAAGTGTGCATGTTTTTATTTGAATTGTTAATTTATATGAAATACATATTCGTAAAGTGTATAAATGAAAAATATTAACAAACAAAAAACAAGACTAGTGTTAAATAAATAAATGAATAAAAAATAAAATTTTATTATGAAAATGTATAGAGTATCTACAATTAAAATAATTATTTCGGGTGGATTAGTTAAAACTAAACGGAATAGAAGCACAGATTTTGCTATAAATTTGTACAGATGTATTAACACGCAGGAAAATCTTCAAAATTTTATTCCATCAATTAATTTGAGTTCAGTTAAAAATGTAATATACAATGGTTCATCATATGTACCGATTAAAGAATAGTTTATTTATATTTAGTTAACGTTGAACCATCAAGTTCATATGAAGTAATTATTTTTTAGGCATACATTAACTAAAAACCAAAAAAAGCGCTACATGAAGTTAAACTTTATTCGAAAGTACTTTAATTTTATTTTTAATTCAACCATGGGTTCACTTTTTTTGAGTGTACTTACGCTGTTAGGACTTTATATTTCGGCATAGAGTTTGTTATGTATTCAGCGGTATTAGGATCATCATTGGTAAAGAAACCGTAAACTGGTACATTTTCCTTATTATTATCGGCATAAGCTATAAGATCGCGTTTCTTATAGGTATCAAATGTCATGATGACATATGGTGGTTCCGGGGGTGGATCGGGTGGTAAAAATTCCTTAGTTTGATTACGAAAATAGACATAAATTAATGCGGCATGTGTACGATGGTCAATAGGCACCCATATAGCTGGCAGAGTAACAGTTTTGGTACATATACGCTTTCTAGCAGCAGGTTTTTCTTCGGGCTCTTCAACTTTTTCTGCCTGTGGTTCGATACCTTTTTCCAGATCATCCAATTCTAGATTCAACTCCGAATCGGGTATTTCTAATTCAGGTTCATCTACGGCTTCTAGATTAAGTTCTTCATTGTTTTCCTGCCCTTCTGTACCAGTGGTTTCTGCTTCTTGACCTTCGGCATCGGGTTCTCCTTTGTTGGATGTAGCTGCCTCATCTTCTGCCTCAGTTGATGCTTCTTCGTTGTTGTTGGCGGCTTCTGCAACTTCGCCCTCCTCGGCTTCGTCATCTTTACAAAATGTTTAAAATAAGAATAACAAGAATTAGAAACAAGTAAAAGCCTGCTAAGTTCGGTCTGGGCAAATTTTATATGCCCTTACCATGGATGGCATTTGTCAAGTTCTTTGCCCGATATCACTTGCAAACGAAGGATAAAGGATAAGAATCACTATGCTATTGGAGCCATAACAAGTTATGAACCAATTGGAGCCATACTTGGTTTGTCCGTTTGGGACCAAAGTGGAAGCCATTGTGCAAAATTTCAGCCAAATTATACTTGCGGCCTCTAGGGACACAAGAAATCAAGATATGGGAGCTATATCAGATTTTAAATCGATTTAGATTATACTTGGCACTATTGTTGGTAGTTAGAACAAAAAACTTCATGCAAAATTCAGCCAAATCGGATAAGAATTCCGCCCTCTAGAAGCTCAAGAAATCAAGATCCAGGTTCAGTTTATTGGCAGCTATATCAGAACATGGACCGATATAGCTCATTTACAATCCCAATTGATCTACACCTATATTAAAAGGAAGTATTTGTGCAAAATTTCAAGCGCCTAGCTTTATTCCTTCGAAAGTTAGCGTGCTTTCGACAGGCGGACGGACGGGCAGGTCTATGCAGACTTAGAATATAAAGACGATCTAGAATATATATGCTTTGTTGTGTCTCAAATTAATATGTTGATGTGTTTCAAACGGAATGACGAAATCCTATGGTGGAGGGTATAAAAATAGCCAAATATTTTTTAACTTTTGGTTACCTTGAAGGAAAATTGAGGCTGAGGTCTGAACCTTTATGTACTTCTTTTCCTTATTTGAATCTTACTCGTATATACTTATCTATAACGTTCTGATTGGGGCACATTTTCGCTCAGGGGTTTTGGGATGGGCGTTACCCCTTTCACCCAATTATCACAGAAAAAAAATTTGTTTCAATCCACTATAGGATGGGGGTATAATATATATATATATATATTCTTGATTCGTCATGTCATTTTAAGTCGATCTTGACATGTCCGTCCGTCTGTCTGTCCGTTCGTCTGTCCGTCCGTCTGTCTGTCGAAAGCTCGCTAACTTTCGAAGGAGTAAAGCTAGCCGCTTGAAACTTTGCACAAATACTTTTTATTAGTGTAGGTCGGTTGGTATTGTAAATGGGCCAAATCGGTTCATGTTTTGATATAGCTGCCAGATAAACCGATCTTGGGTCTTGATTTCTTGAGCTTCTACAGTGCGCAATTCTTATCCGATTGGAATGAAAATTTGCACATAGTGTTTTGTTATGATATCCAACAACAAGTATGGTTCAAATCGGTTTATAACCTGATATAGCTGCCATATAAACCGATCTTGGGTCTTGACTTCTTGAGCCTCTAGAAGGCGCAATTCTTATCCGATTTTATTGAAATTTTGCACGTAGTGTTTTGGTACCACTTTCAACAACTACGCTAAGTATGGTTTACATCGGTCCATGTTTTGATATAGCTGCCATATTAACCGATCTTGTGTCTTGACTTATTGAGCCTCTAGATGGCGCAATTCTCATCCGATTTAACACATAGTGTTTTGGTATCACTTGCAACAACAACGCTAAGTGTGGTTTTAATCGGTCCATGTTTTGATATAGCTGCCATATAAACCGATCTTGGGTCTTGACTTCTTTAGCCAATAGAGCGCGCAATTCTCATCCGATTTGGCTGCAATTTTGCACGAGGTGTTTTGTTATGACCCCCAATAACTGTGCTAAGTATGGTCGGTATAGAACCTGATATAGCTGCCATATAAACCGATCTGGGATTTAGAGTTCTTGAACCTCTAGAGGGCGCAATTCTCATCCGATGTGGCAGAAATTTTGTACAACGGGTTCGCTCATGACCTTCAACATACGTGTCTAATATAGTCTGAATCGATCAATAGCTTGATACAGCTCCCATATAAATCTATCTCCCGATTTTGCTTCTTGAGCCCCTACAAGGCGCAATTCTTATCCGAATGAACTGAAATATTACACAACTACTTGTATTGGGTTGCCCAAAAAGTAATTGCGGATTTTTTAAAAGAAAGTAAATGCATTTTTAATAAAACTTAGAATGAACTTTAATCAAATATTTTTTACCCTTTTTTTCTAAAGCAAGCTAAAAGTAACAGCTGATAACCGATAGAAGAAAGAATGCAATTACAGAGTCACAAGCTGTGAATAAATTTGTCAACGCCGACTACATGAAAAATCCGCAATTACTTTTTGGGCAACCCAATACAATGCTCAGCACTAATTTATGGTCCGAATCGGACTATAACTTGATATAGCTCCAATAGCATAACAGTTCATATTCAATATTCTTTGTTTGCCTAACAAGAGATACCACGCATAGAACTTGACAAATGAGATCAATGGTGGAGGGTATATAAGATTCGGCCCGGCCGAACTTAGCACTCTCTTACTTGTTTAATTGAAACTGCTTCAATCACGAAAATGATAATATCAATCAAAGTTTTTTAAAAAAGGTGATTGAAAAAATTTCAATTAAACAAATTGCATGTTCAATTAAAAAAATTATTGAAAATTTTTGAAATTTCCAATTAATTTATTAATTGATCCAATTAAAACAAATAAAAACGTGTTTAGTTTGACCGTGCCGAACTTTGGATCCCACCACCATGGATATATTCATCATCCTATTTTATTATAACTCCACTACCATATCCATTGTTCTATCTAAATAGTGGCTGATTTGGATCATATTTGATTCAGGTCCCGAGAACTCTTATACCAGTAACAGTTTCAACGAAATCAGGCAATAAAACCGCTTTTTATTGGAAGATTGGTCTATATGGCAGATCTATATAGTCTGATCTGGATCGGATGGCGGGAGGCTTACAACATGTCACTATATCAAATTTCAAAGAAATCTGGAGATAAATAAAGCTTTTATGGGCTTCAGAGCCTTTATTGGCAGATCGGTCTATATGACAGCTATATCCAAATATGGAGTTCAAGAACTTAAACTGCATGCAGCAAAAAGACGTATTTGTGCCAAATTTCAGCTCAATATCTCAATTTTTGAAGGTTGTAGAATGACGGACGGACATCGTTAAATCGCCTTAGAATGTTAAGTCGATCCGAATATATATACTTTGTAGGGGCGGAAATGGATATTTTGATGTGTTGCAAACGGAATGACTAAATGAATATATCCCCTATCCTATGGTGGTGGGCATTAAATCCGGATTCAATGATTGAGTCATTTAATTTTTGAATTGAAAACATTTTTATGTTCAAAATTGTCGTGATATTTTTTTGTGATCTTTTATTTAAGTCTTATATTGTTCAGATTGGTCAGCTTATCTCCGGGTGAATCTTGGGGGTGTATCCCTTTTTATATTGAGATTTGTAGTCCATTCACTTATACCTCTTGTTTGAGGTCTTATGGGTGCACATGTAATATGGGGAAACTTTTTTAATCTCTCTTACATCTTACTTTCCCTTTCTCTCCATTCTCTCTTATTCAGCAAAGATTCTTCTTTAAGAAACAAATTCATGCTCTCTTTTTCTAGAAATGCTCTTTCCTTTAAATTTTGTTAGTTACAACACTCCCAAAAATTCTACTTACCTGTTACCTCGTATTCGACAACCACTTCCAAGGGAGGAACTATTGCGGGCTTAATTCTTTCCTCCTCATGATGATCATCCGGTGGCAATGTTTTAGTTTTCGTCAATTCTCTGGCATAGTCATTTAAGATTTGCGGTACATCGACATTTTCTCCCGGTATTTTCCAGTAGCACAGCAACAATTCTTTACCCTCCATTTGTTTGAGAACCTCATCGGGTATGGGATTTTCACATTGAAAATGTACAACTTTAAACTCTTCCCTGGTGATTTGGGTTACTTTACGATCTTTACATTGAATTTTTAAAGCATCGGCTGGTTCCATGATCTTTTTGAACATATCGCGATTGACTTGAGGTCCAAATACCGTTATACCAATATCCATAAGATTTTCCATAATTGTATCAGTAACAAACTTCAAATAATTTAAACGTTTCTTTTCCACTACAACAGCTTCGATGCGAGCACATGCCTCATCTGCCTCTTCGATAACTTTTTGACGAGCAATTTCTTCGGGCTGAAGTTCAGAGATTTCATAAAAGGTGCGATTTTTCTCGCCCAACAGATTTAGTTCGCTTACGATGAGAGCCATTAGTTTGGGAACATTTGTGCCAAACATAAGGTTGACAGCTTTGCCACCCTGAGGAAGAGAAATCGTCATAATCCAAACGGACAATCTTCGAACTTTTCATAGATTTATTTTACAATTCTACTTACAGTAACAAACATCCAGGTGGGTTCACTTTTTCGACGGAATCTCGCTAAAGCTGTTATATGGTCCACTTTGCACTGAAACGAAAACTGTATGAATGAATTTTTAAATTTTTCGTGTTATTTGCACTGAGTGACTTACGATTGCCAATTGAAGATTATCTCCCACTTCTAGTTTGACTTTCTTCAAACTTCCAACCATGCCTACACAGGGTCCACACCATTCGGCACATATATCCAGAACTGTGGTGAAAATATAATTAAAATAAAAAGGGTTTCAATGCAAAGAAATTGTTAATGGATTTTTTTTATGAACACGAAAACTTTACTAAGCCTTCTGCTCCTTCGTTACCCTTTAAATAAAGTGGTCCAAATTGTATCTCAGTAAACATTTTCATCACAATTATATTTTTACAAAAAAACAAGTAAAAGCGTGCTAAGTTCGGCCGGGCCGAATCTTATATACCCTCCACCATGGATCGCATTTGTCGAGTTCTTTTCCCGGCATCTCTTCTTAGGCAAAAAAGGATATAAGAAAAGAGTTGCTCTGCTATTAAAACGATATCAAGATATGGTCCGGTTCGGACCACAATTAAATTATATGTTGGAGACTTGTGTAAAATTTCAGCCAATTCGTATAAGAATTGCGCCCATTGGGGCTCACGAAGTAAAATAGAGAGAACGATTTATATGGGATCTGTATCGGGCTATAGACCGATTCAGACCATAATAAACAACGTTTGTTGATGGTCATGAGAGGATCCGTCGTATAAAATTTCAGTCATATCGGATAAGTGCGACCTCTAGGGGTCAAGAAGTCAAGATCCCAGATCGGTTTATATGGCAGCTATATCAGGTAATGAACCGATTTGAACCTTATTTGACACAGTTGTTGAAAGTAAAAATAAAATACGTCATGCAAAATTTCAGCCAAATCGGATAGGAATTGCGCCTTCTAGAAGCTCAAGAAGTCAAATCCCCAGATCTGATTATATGACAGCTATATCAGGTTATGGACCGATTTCAACCATACTTGGCACAGTTGTTGGATATCATAACGAAATACTTCGTGCAAAAATTAATTTAAATCGGATAAGAATTGTGCCCTCTAGAGGCTCAAGAAGTCAAGACCCAAGATCGGTTTATATGGCAGCTATATCAGGTTATGAACCGATTTAAACCATACTTGGCACAGTTGTTGGGTATCATAACAAAACACGTCGTGCGAAACTTAATTCTAATCGGATAAGAATTGCGCCCTCTAGAGGGTCAAGAAGTCAAGACCCAAGATCGGTTGATATGGCAGCTATATCAGGTTATGGACCGATTTGAACCATACTTGGCACAATTGTTGGATATAATAAGAAAACACGTCGTGCAAAATTTCATTTCAATCGGATAAGAATTGCGCACTCTAGAGGCTCAAGAAGTCAAGACCCAAGATCGGTTTATATGGCAGCTATATCAGGTTATGGACCGATTTGAACCATACTTGGCACAGTTGTTGGATATCATAACAAAACACGTCGTGCATAATTTCTTTTTGATCGGATAAGAATTGCGCACTCTAGAGGCTCAAGAAGTCAAGACCCAAGATCGGTTTAAATGGCAGCTATATCAGGTTATGGACCGATTTGAACCATACTTGGCACAGTTGTTGGACATCATAGCAAAACACGTCATGCAAAATTTCATTCTGATCGGATAAGAATTGCGCACTCTACTGGCTCAAGAAGTCAAGACCCAAGATCGGTTTATATGGCAGCTATATCAAAACATGGACCGATATGGCCCATTTACAATACCAACCGACCTACACTAATAAGAAGTATTTGTGCAAAATTTCAAGCGGCTAGCTTTACTCCTTCGGAAGTTAGCGTGCTTTCGACAGACAGACGGACGGACGGACAGACGGACGGACAGACGGACGGACATGGCTAGATCGACATAAAATGTCACGACGATCAAGAATATCTATACTTTATGGGATCTCAGACGAATATTTCGAGTAGTTACAAACAGAATGACGAAATTAGTATACCCCCCATCTTATGGTGGAGGGTATAAAAATTATCAATTTTTTTTTAATATATAGAAAATTGCAAATTTTCCCATGAACCTTTCATTAAGGAGCAGCTCATATATCCCAATGTCGCCCGCACTATTGTTCTCGCTAGGATTCCAACCCAGGCGTTCAGCATCTTAGATGGACACGCTAAGATCAACAATACAGTGGCCTTCTTAAAATGATGTTTTTATACCCTCCACCATAAGATGGGGGGTATACTAATTTCGTCATTCTGTTTGTAACTACTCGAAATATTTGTCTGAGACCCCATAAAGTATATATATTCTTGATCGTCGCGACATTTTATGTCGATCTAGCCATGTCCGTCCGTCTGTCCGTCCGTCCGTCCGTCTGTCTGTCGAAAGCACGCTAACTTCCGAAGGAGTAAAGCTAGCCGCTTGAAATTTTGCACGAATACATCTTATTAGTGTAGGTCGGTTGGTATTGTAAATGGGCCATATCGGTCCATGTTTTGATATAGCTGCCATATAAACCGATCTTGGGTCTTGACTTCTTGAGCCTCTAGAGTGCGCAATTCTTATCCGATTGGAACGAAATTTTGCACGACGTGTTTTCTTACGATATCCAACAACTGTGCAAAGTATGGTTCAAATCGGTCGATAACCTGCTATAGCTGCCATATAAACCAATGTTGGGTCTAGACTTCTTGAGCCTCTAGTGTGCGCAATTCTTATTAGATCAGAATGAAATTTTGCACGGCGTGTTTTGTTATGATGTCCAACAACTGTGCCAAGTATGGTTTAAATCGGTCCATAACCTGGTATAGCTGCCATATAAACCGATCTTGGGTCTTGACTTCTTGAGCCTCTAGAGAGCGCAATTCTTATCCGATTGGAATGAAATTTTGCACGACGTGTTTTGTTATGATATCCAACAATTGTGCCAAGTATGGTTCAAATCGGATCATAACCTGATATAGCTGCCATATATACCGATCTTGGGTCTTAACTTCTTGAGCCTCTAGAGGGCACAATTCTTATCCGATTTGAATGAGTTTTTGCACGAAATATTTCGTCATGATATTCAACAACTGTGCCATGTATGGTTGAAATCGGTTCATAACCTGATATAGCTGTCATATTAACAGATCTGGGGATTTGACTTCTTGAGCTTCTAGAGGGCGCAATTCCTATCCGATTTGGTTGAAATTTTGCATGACGTATTTTATTTTTACTTTCAACAACTGTGTCAAATAAGGTTCAAATCGGTTCATAACCTGATATAGCTGCCATATAAACCGATCTGGGATCTTGACTTCTTGACCCCTAGAGGTCGCAATTATTATCCGATATGCCTGAAATTTTGTACGATGGATCCTCTCATGACCATCAACAAACGTGTTTATTATGTTCTGAATCGGTCTATAGCACGATACAGGTCCCATATAAATCGTTCTCTCTATTTTACTTCGTGAGCCCCAATGGGCGCAATTCTTATACGAATTGGCTGAAATTTTACACAGGTCTCCAACATATAATTTATCTTGATATCGTTTTAATAGCAGAGCAACTCTTTTCATATATTCTTTTTAGCCTAAGAAGAGATGCCGGGAAAACAACTCGACAAATGCGATTTATGGTGGAGGGTATATAAGATTCGGCCCGGCCGAACTTAGCACGCTTTTACTTGTTTTGTATAAACTTGACAAAATTCAATTCTATAGAAAATTTAATGAAATTTTATTGTCATCTGCAAGTTGTTCTATCGTTCCGGCTATAGGACCATTAAAACAAATAATTGAATTTCATTTAATTATTTGCTGAGCCCGGCACGCGTCGCTGCGCCAAGTAAATATCTGCGTAATTTAAGTTGAAAATGTATTCCAATTTTCCGGTAGTAATTTTCTACTCTCAAATACCTCTTATTTAAACCCCACATTGCAATGGTCAGTACAAAATCCTGTTTGGGGGTGAGGTGGACCCCCGAGCTGGTTCACATCTGGATCATATTTGGGTTGGATATCGGGAGTCGGAGCATAAATGCGCCTTTTAAGGTCTTTAGGCTCTAAAGCTGAATATTGGTCTCCATGTCTAAATAAAGCCCGGTCTGGACAAGTCGGGTAATAAATGCGACTGTTATAATATTTATATATAACTGTTATATAGATCGATCATCCGATTTAGGGCTTAATCACATGAACGGCACACTTATTACCCGATTTCGCTGAAATTTCGATCTGTTTATTGTATAGAGCTTCTCGGCACCTGAACCAAATATGACTAAGATCGGACTACATTTGGAAATGTTTGGATAAGTTTCTTTCTTGGATAAGTTTCTTACTTACTACCATATGTATCTCCCAAGTACAATTTGTTTATCAAATACCTTTTATTGAACCCCATATAGCCATGTTGACAAATATTCATATTTTGAGAGGCGCTTTAAGTAGGTAGGCAACCTCCTAGCACTTGAACCTCATTTTTAATACCATATTCGTAATCTACTCCCGAATACCTTTTATTTGAGTGACATATTATCATGATTATTACGTCTTATATGCCTACTTGGGACGGTTTTGATTTTGGGGCGAACCCCTGGGTAATTACCCCCAATTTTTAATATTCGATAATCATATTCAAACTCTACCTTCGAATACCTTTCATTGGAGTCTCATATTGTCCCGACGCCCTATATATTTGGATCCAACTTTTGGCACCATATTTGTATTCTACTACTGAAAACCTTTATTTTGAGTCCCATATTCTCCTGATCGGTACATCTTGATTTTTGGAGGTATTTTTGAGCGGTTTTGAGCTTGGGACGGCTTGCTAGGTACTTGTACCTTATTTTAAATATCGTATTCATATTCTACTCTCAAATACCGTTCATTTGAGTCCCATATTGTCCCGACCGGCTCACATTTTATCTTGGGCGCAAATTTGGAGCGGGCTCCTGGGTACCTGGGCCCAATTTTTAATACCATATTCGTATTTAACTCCCAAACTCCTTTCATTTCAGTCCCATATTGTCCCAATCGGTAAATATGTCCTGCTGGGGAGTTTTGGGGTTGGGGATTTGTACTCTACTTTTAAATACATTTTATTTGATACCCATATTACCCAAAGCGGTAAAAGTGTACTGTTGGGTGTTGTTTTTGGGGGTGGGGAACCCCCCAACGCTTAGGGTGACATTTTTATGCCAAGTTGTTTTTTAATTTTCTTGTTACCTAGTAATCCAGGTTTTTCCAAAAACTTTTCAAAATCTTCATCATTTGAGATATCCGTTTGTAACTGCTGAACTCCACCTTTTTTAGCCATTATTTGAATTTTAAACCTAAGATAAAAAGGTTTTTTGATTTTTTTTTTAACTTCAAACTTTTGCGGATTTTTCTCGGTATTATCTCTTGGTATGCTTAAGTGTAACTGAGAAATTCTTTTATCAATTCCATGGTAAATACCTTTTATTGATAAAACCCAATGGAAATGTATTGTGGTGGTGTTGACAACGAACTTATTTGCTGGCTTATTGCATTTACCATTGTTGTTAGGGGATACCCTATAAACATTGCCTGACTGGACATGGAATGGAATAATCTGGCTTCTTCCACAGACAATACAAATAAACGTAACTAGGTTAGTGTGCAACATCAAAACAAGAACGCAAATATTTTTTGGATTTTAATGCCATTTTTAGTCAGCTAAGCTGAGCCTATATTAAGATAATGTTTCAAAAATATTTTTGCGGTATATTCTAAGACACGCAAATCACAAATTTCAAAAAATTCCGTCAAATTAATGGTAATTCAAGATCATAACGCAAAATGGGGAAAAAAGTTTTTCTTTTTTACTTTGGCTTAAGTTTGTAATTAATATGCTTACACGTTTAATGAATATTTGCAAGACTTTTAATATACCTCCAAACACTTCATTCCATTCGCGTTAGATTCCCACGCGTTGTGACATTAAATGTTGACTGCTATTAAACAATTACGCTATGCATATATATTTTCCATCACTCGCTTTGTTGCTGGCTACCACCCATACAAAATAAGCTAAAAAACGTGTAAAACTCTAAACAGCAGCTAGAAACCCGAAAACGAAAATCGGGAAAAAATTCACAAAATACAAACAATTTCAAAAAAATCTTGCGAGTTCGAATTGCTGTAACTTTTTTTTATCTTTGAATTTCAAAATCCGAGAAACAGGTTAGCATTTGAAATTTTTAAATTTTCGTAGCCCCCAAAATTTGTTGAGTCATGGACGCAGAAGTGCAGTTCATCGCTTAAAGTAGTATTTGAGATATCTTCAGAGTTTTTCTTCAAAAACAAGATCAAAACTGCAATTTATTGCAGGAAATTTCGAAAAATCCAAGTAAGTTCGAAATTCCTGTTACTTTTTCAAATCTTTGAAAATTTGGCGGCAACCCTGACTCGCAAATTCGAAAAGAAATAATTTGGCAAGCATTTTCTCAAAAATTCTGTCGAAATCACTATAGTGATCGAACGCGTAAAGATAGCAGCTTGAAATTTTGCACAGATACTTAATATTGATGCAGGGGATTTGCAAATGGGCCATATCGTTTCCGATTTAGATATAGCTCCCATATAAACCGATCTCCAAATTTCACTTCTTGAGCCCTTACAAGCCGCAATTTTAGTTCGATTTGGCTGCAATTTTGCATACAATGCTCTGTTATGACTTCCAACAAATGTGCCAAGTACGGTTCAAAACAGTCAATAACCTGATATAGCCTCCATATAAACCAATATCCCGATATGACTTCTTGAACCCTTACAAGCCACAATTTTTGTCCGATTTGGCTGAAAAGTTGCACGTAGTGTTCTGTTATGACTTCCAATAACTGTACCAAGTACGGTTGAAATCGGTCAAGAACCATATATAGCTCCCATATAAACCGATCGCCCGATTTGACTTCTTGAGCCCCTGGAAGCAAAATTTCATCCGATTTGGCTGAAATTTTGCATGCGGTGTTCTGTTATGACTTCCAACAACTGTGCCAAGTACAGTCCGAAATGGTCTATAATCTGATATGCTCCCATATAAACCGATCTCTCGACATGACTTCTTGAGCCCTTGCAAGCCGCAGTTTTAGTCCGATTTGGCGTAATTTTGCATGCGGTGTTCTGTTACGACTTCCAACAACTGTGCCAAATACGGTCCAAATCAGTCAATAACCTGATATAGCTCCCATGTAAGGCAGTATCTCGATCATTCTTGTTCGGTTCCTAGAAGCTTTAATTTTTGGTTTGACAGAAGTTTGGTATGTAAAATAAAATTATGCCCTTCAACTAAATTTATTTTGTATAATCTTTTAGCGGAACCCATGTTGGTGGGTTCTCAAGATTCGGCCCGGCCGAACCTAGCACGCTTTTACTTGTTTGTAACAAGCCTGAATTGCAAATTCGAAAAGGAAGCATTTGGCAAGCATGATTCTGAAACATTTTCAATTAAATTTTTTTTTTGCATTTTTCGGTCGATATATTTTGGCATTTTTTGGCGCCCCAAAATTTTTTGAGTTAAAGACACAGACGTACTGTTTGATGCAATCCCCAAGCTCAAAATAACAATTTTTTGTAGTAAAATTCGAAAAAGCCAAGTATGTTCGAAATTGCTGTAACTTTTCGAGACCTTCGAATTTCAAAAATTCCGCAGCAACCCTGTATTGAAAACTCAAAAAAAATGCATGACTGCCAAAAAAGTAAAATTCGAAAAATCGAAGTAAGTTTGAAATTGTTGCATCCCTTAGTTGCAATTTCGGAAAGGAATTGTTTATGTCGAATCACGTTATTATACCCTCCACCATAAGATGGGGGTATACTATTTTCGTCATTCTGATTGTAACTACTCGAAATATTCGTCTTAGACCCCATAAAGTATATATATTCTTGATCGTCGTGACATTTTATGTCGATCTAGCCATGTCCGTCCGTCTGTTCGTCCGTCCGTCCGTCTGTCTGTCGAAAGCACGCTAACTTCCGAAGGAGTAAAGCCAGCCGCTTGAAATTTTGCACAAATACTTCTTATTAGTGTAGGTCGGTTGGTATTGTAACTGGGCCATATCGGTCCATGTTTTGATATAGCTGCCATATAAACCGATCTTGGGTCTTGACTTCTTGAGCCTCTAGAGTGCGAAATTCTTATCCGATTGGAATGAAATTTTGCACGACGTGTTTCGTTATTATATCCAACAACTGTGACAAGTATGGTTCAAATCGGTCCATAACCTGATATAGCTGTCATATAAACCGATCTTGTGTCTTGAATTCTTGAGCCTCTAGAGTGCGCAATTCTTATCTGATTGGAATGAAATTTTGCACGACGTGTTTCGTTATGATATCCGAAAACTGTGCTAAGTATTATATCCAATAACTGTGCCAAGTATGGTTCAAATCGGTTCATAACCTGATATAGCTGCCATATAAACCGATCTTGGGTCTTGACTTCTTGAGCCTCTAGAGTGCGCAATTCTTATCCGATTGGAATGAAATTTTGCACGACGTGTTTTGTAATGATATCCAACAACTATGCCCAGAATGGTTCAAATCGGTCTATAACCTGATATAGCTGTCATATAAACCGATCTTGGGTCTTGACTTCTTGAGCCTCTAGGGTGCGCAATTCTTATCCGATTGGAATGAAATTTTGCACGACGTGTTTTGTTATTATATCCAACAACTGTGCCAAGTATGGTTCAAATCGGTTCATAACCTGATATAGCTGCCATATAAACCGATCTGGGGTCTTGACTTCTTGAGCCTCTAGAGGGCTCAATTTCTATCCGATTTGGCTGAAATTTCGCAAGACGTTTTTTATTGTTACTTTCAACAACTATGTCAAATAAAGTACAAGTCTGTGCGCCCACAAAGGGCGCAATTCTTATTCGAATTGGCTGACATTTTACACAGGTCTCCAACATATAATTTTATTGTGGTCCAAACCGGACCATATCTTGATATCGCTCTAATAGCAGAGCAAATCTTTTCTTATATCCTTTTTTTTTGCCTAAGAAGAGATGCCGGGAAAAGAACTCGACAAATGTGATCCATGGTGGAGGGTATATAAGACTCGGCCCGGCCGAACTTAGCACGCTTTTACTTGTTATTGATTGATACGAAATTTGTATTTATATGTTCCATGAAACTGTGAATTCTCTGAAAAAATACTTTAGCGACTGGTGAGCAGGAGAAGTTGGTAGAGAATTTGCAAGATTATCAATTTATTGAATGGTTTCTTGGCAAGATTTTCATTATGTATACTGTAAATTCTTTTCCCATTAAATAGTTTTCTACGATTCTTACAAACTTTTATTAGATTTTATATATACATATCTTTATTTTGAACTTTTATTAATTGTCAATCGGTAATTTAGAGACTCGGATACTTGTTTTTTTGTATAATTTTCTAAAGGTTCGCCAACACTTTTATTTCTGAAGTGGAAATTTTCTCAACCATTTTTGTTTTGTAGATTTTGACAACACTCTATTCTACAGAAATATTTTTATTTCTATAGAGCACATTTTTCCCTACATTTTATTTCTATCTTTTTACTTGTTTTACATAATTTTTTATTTCTGTAGAACATTTCTTGCGGTATTCTATTTCTATTGGACAATTCTCAATAAACTACTTGTACAGGACATTTTTTTTGGAAACTTATGAAAAGTTCCCTGAGGCTCAACTCGAAGCTTTTCAGCTTGTACGAAGCTTTTCAATTATATTTGATGCAAAAAGATATCAAATCTCTTTGGTTGACTTAATTTTACTTACTTGGGAAATAAAATAGCATTTTTTCATTTTTTCGACCATTTCCTTAAGGAAGAAGATCCGTTGAATTCCCCCTTTTCGAAATTCTCCAACGGGGGCCTTGGACTTGTCATTACTGATACAGATTTTTAGGAGTTCTAGGTTCGTGGCGCTATCGGGTATTGGACTCAATTCTCTTGGCTTCATCTTGGGATAACCATCCTTATTTACTTCCAATATTCACCTTCTACTGATTATTATAATCATTTCTGACCCTTCTTTATTTTCTTTTGTTCGCTATATCTCTGGAGAAGTTTAGCCGTCATGCCGACAATTTGGTCGTATTTGAAGGAGTTGGCGTCGATCTGGGACAGACTTAAGCAGTCCTACGAGAAATGCCTTTCCGACATTGAGTCATAACTTTCTGACGGGGACATGGAGGAGGAGCATATCGAGCTTGCTACAGTGAAGCATAAGTACACAAGTGCGTACGTGGCCTACTGTAGGTGTAGCACTAAGCTCCGCGAATTAGTCAAAGAGCTCTCTACGCCTGTTTCGGCTCCTAGGACCGATTCAATTGGGGTTGGCTTCAAACTTCCACCGTGTGAAGTGCCTTTCTTCGATGGGGAGTATTCTTGGCCCACGTTTAGGGACATATTTGAGGCAGTACGTATTCTTCCACTTGCCCCAGAAGACCAAGGGTGAGGCGAATGATATCGTTAGTTAGCTACCCCTCGCTAATGATAATTTACAGGTAGGATGGGCCAACCTTTGCTCTCGGTATGAGAACAAGAGGGTTCTCATTAATATACAGTTGAAGAAACTTTTCGGTCTTTCTACTATTCCTAACGAGTCGGCTTCTGGTCCTAAAATTCTTCAAAGGGATATCAATTCATGTATTTCATTGCTGAGGTTATATGAGATTGACGTTGAGAGCTAGGACCCCATTTTTATATTCGTCTGCTCCAATTGTCTTCCGGATTTGACCCTGATATTATGGAAGCAGACATTGTGTGATAAGTGTAGCATTCCTAAATGGTCAAGACTTGACAGTTTTCTGACAAACAGACACAGGACGATGGAATCCGTCTCAGAGGTTAGAAAAACTGGTTATGCACCTGGCTTTAATTCCAAACCTAGTCCAGGGGCTAGTATAAAGCCCAATCCAAAGATTTCCTCCGCCAGCATCCGTGCCTTTCAGATTAAGATGACCGAACCTGTTTGTCATTTATGTCCAAAACAAAGCCATATTATCAGCAAGTGTCCGAAGTTCTTGGGGATGTCTCAAGGACAAAGATTTACGGAGATAAAGAAGAATGGCCTCTGCATTAATTGTTTTTCTAGGGTTAACACTGTGAAAAACTGTTCTAGCAAGTTTTCTTGCTACAAATGCGGCAAGAAGCACAACACCCTCCTCCACAAGGAAGATGCGGACGTTTCGTCGCCCCATCTGCGACTCCTTCGTCTGGTCTGAATCCGAATTCTGCACCTTTCAGTTCTACACTTTTACAGTCCACCGATTCATCCAAAGATGGACTGATTCAGACTTGTTTCGCTACGAATTCTAAGGGTATTTTGTTAGGTACCGCCCTTGTTAAGTTTGGTTTGGCTTTGGTAGATTCAGGGTCAGAGGGTACACTCATTTCGGAGAAACTGGCTAATGCCACAAAACTCCCATTCACGCGAACTTCGGCTACAATTTCCTGCTTGAATAACTCCATGTCTGCTTCTGTCAACAAGGAATGTACGTTTACACTAGGGTCTTGCGCAGATAGTAGCATAGACATTTCGACATCTGCTTTGGTGGTACCGCATTTATCAGGCAGCCTTCCTTCGACCACTATTTATGTTGCTGCCTTCTCTGGGTTTCCTGACATACCTCTTGCCGGATCCATATTTCCACCGAAGCTCTATGATAGATATGCTCATAGGGACAAACATGATTCCATTAATAATGCTTTCCGGTATTCAGAATCCGATTTGTGGTTCGCTGATGGCTCAGGAAACAGTATTTGGTTGGATAGTTATGGGCCCCGTTCCTATTCAGCACTCGAAATCGTATTCTACAGTTGTTTCTTATTTCTGTAAAGTTGCGTTGGACAAACAGATGTCACGTTTTTGTCCCCCGATGACCAGTTTTGTGGTATCCCTCCCATTCAGACAAGAGTTTCCCGAAGAAACTTGTCTGGGCGACTCAAGGAAGGCGAAATGGCCCAGTTTCTTAGAAACGAGGCACGTCTTTTAAAAACTCCTGAATTCAAGCGCGAATATGACAGTGTTCTTGAGGAGTACATTGGTCTGGGGCACATTAGAATGGTTCCTCCTTTCGATTCTGAGAGATCGTTTGATGTCTACAATCTGCAACACCACGCCGTTATAAAACCGGACAGCACGACTACGAGAGTAAGGGTCGTGTTTAACGCTTCATCACTCACATCCAATGGGACTAGCCATAACGATGTCTTTTCAAAATGATCTGACGATTCTGATATTGAGATGGAGGTTGTTCAAATAAATTTTTAACGGCGACATTACGAAGATGTATCGCCAAATTCTCTTAGTTCCGAAACATGCTCCATTCCAACGTAGCATTTTTCGAAGTAGTCCTAGTTGTCCGATCCGGGATTATGAACTCAAAACTGTCACTTTCGGGGTGAACTTCGCAGCATACCTGGCGATTATAACCCTTTTGCAGCTGGCACAGAGTGTGGAGGACGAATATCCCTGGGCAAGTAACATTCTACGCAACTCCATGTATGTAGATGATGCTCTAATTGGGGCCCATACAGTTTCTGCTGCTATGGGTCAGTTGGTCAGCGCTTTGGAGTCTGCTGGGTTCACCATGAGGAAATGGACTGCAAATTGTGACGAAATTCTATCCGATATTTCCAAAGACGATCTTCTTTGTGACGATTTCCTTAAACTGGAGGATAATAGCACGGCGAAGACATTGGGCATTCGCTGGAATGGAATGTCTCATTCTTTTTACTTCTCCATTCAATCATTTTCCGAATCCACCTCCTATTCGAAAAGGAAGGACCTTTCTGAGATTTCGAAGCTATTTGATCCTGCGGCATGGCTCTCACCTTGCATAGTTGTTGCGAAAATCTGATTCCATTCATACTACTCTTATTTCGTCGAAGACAAGAGTGGCGCCCATAAAAACACTATCCATTCCACGTTTGGAGTTATGCGCCGCCGATTTATTGGCGGAGATGATAGATAATATTATTCCGCAATTGAATATTCCTCATTATACTGTGCATTGTTGGACGGATTCCACTAATGTTTTGTCCTGGTTATCGAAACCTACCTGCTATTAGACTACATTTGTAGCATATAGAGTCTCAAAGATTACTTGCCCATCCAATTGGGCCCATGTGGCGTCTGAATCCAATCCTGCCAATATGGCGAGCCGGGGGATATATCCACAAGAGATTGTGGATAATGAGTTATGGTGGCACGGACCACCTTGGCTTAAATGTGAGTCATTTGAGTGCCCTAAATTCAAGGCTATCACCATTGACAACATGAAAATCGAGAGAAAAACTATAAAAGTCAATTTCACCTATTTCGAGAGCTGCATAACCTCGAGAATTGTAAACAAATTAGATCTAACCACCTTAGCGCTAGAAGACGAAACAATATGTCCACTTACCATGATCTCTATTCATGATCACAATGCTCAATTACAAACAATCCTTTAAGTCAAAAATCGAATATCCATGCAAACTCCTAATGAATCTACCCCAGCATCATTCCTAAAAAATTTCCACAATATTCTGTTAGCGGACACAGAATTTCTCAAATCCCGTTCCGTTGATATCATCTTAGGAGTCGATATTTACACTAAGGTGATCCGACAAGGGATCCTAAACAAATATGGGCTTCCTACTGTCCAGAAAACGATCTTTGGGTGGGCACATTACGGGCATTGTTCAAAGTAGCTCGAAAATTCCCAATTACATTTGCTTTCTAATGTCAATTTCAACGTCATGCTATCAATGAGCAAAGCATATATTTTTGACGAAAGATTTGACAACCATTTTTTAAGTTCCAACTTCCGATACGATTGGCGGAACCATTCAACTGATAAGGTCGCCTATCCGCCCATCTAATAGAATCCAAAATTGTTACACCCATCCTAACTCGGTGTTGTGTTATTTTTCTATCCCTTTACTTCTTCGGGGTTTTGCAAATATAAACCCAACGGGAGGATCAAAGCAAACCAATTCTCTATAGTTTGTGTCTTTGTTCTTGGCTCATCGGTGTTTATCTCAAACTCCAGAGATTAAGCTCCCATCCCACATATTCAGGAATCATTTGGCAAGCATAATTCATAAAAATTTTCACATCGATATATTTTGGCATTTTTAAACGCCCACAAATTTTTTGAAGTAAAGAGTAAGGACGTAGAAGTACTATTTGACAAAATCCTCAGAGTTTTTCTCAATGGAAAGCTTGATTCTTAAGAATGTAATTTTTTATATATTTTTGCATTTTTTTAGCAAGGTGTTGTTCTCTTAAGTTTTTCTTCAAAAAAAAAACAAGCTTAAAATCGAAATTTTTTGTAGTGAAATTCGTTTTTTTTTTGTC
The DNA here is from genome assembly GCF_963082655.1 of Stomoxys calcitrans. Classification (NCBI taxonomy): domain Eukaryota; kingdom Metazoa; phylum Arthropoda; class Insecta; order Diptera; family Muscidae; genus Stomoxys; species Stomoxys calcitrans. Next base: position 50,621,300 of record NC_081552.1, on the reverse strand, counting down.
AAAAATAAACTTTAAAAATTAAATTTTTGCGGTAAAATTCGAAAAATCCAAGTAATTTCGAAATTACTGTATTACTGTATGGCAAGCATGATTCCCAATTTTTCGAAACCCCAAAATGTTCAGTTAAGAACACAGAAATGGTGTTCGTAGCTCAAACTACTATTTTTTCAATTCAATTCAATTCAATTGTTCTTTATTTTCATGTAACGTTATAAAAGGTATAGAAATTTACAAATGTTAACTTATTAGCAATAAAGAATTATACAGCATGGTTTTATTCAAACCGTCTGCCGGAAAATTGAGTTTTTTTTTTTTTATTATTTCTAATGAATTTATTTTAAATAATTAGTAGTTGAACTCTTCTATAAGAACTTTTCTATATTTAAGTGCTTCTTTCAAGAATTTGTACAGGCTTAGCCAGCTAAAAACTTCCCCACCATTTAGGATATTAATAATTTCATTTCGGGACAAAAATATTTTATTGAAATATCGCTCGCGAATACTTTTAAGTATTGGGCAGCAACCCATGAAATGTTCCAATGTTTCTGCTTCTCCAAGGTTACACAGAGAGCATCTTTGTTCATCTGCAGTTCCGTTTTTATTAGAATTCAGCCAAAGTAGATCTCCTCTAGCTTTCATTATCAAGGTTATTTGTTCTTGACCGTAATTATCATTGCAGTAAAGTGGGCCAGCACTAAAGTCAAGGAATTTAAAAATTCGTCTCTCACTTCGCTCCGCATGTTGTATAAATTCAATATAAGCCTTGCTTTTTATTTCCGTCAAAAGTTTTTTAACTGCAGCCATCCAACAGTTCTTATTCAATTTTACATTACTGCTCTGGATATTATGCTCTGTTAGTTGGCAAGAAAACTCCTTAAAACAGCTTAAGTTTTTATCTGAAAGTTTCTTGGCAAGTATATGTGGTAGTCTGTGACTCTCCAGATCAAATAGTACTTTTGCCAGGTATTGTAGATGTAGAGAATACGTATATATATACCCCGGCTCGTATCCGGTATCCAAGGCAAGGACGTAATTTGGAGTAGACTCTGGTAGTTTCAGAATTCTTTTTATAAAATAACGATACAATTTTTCAACCTCACTAAAATGGGAATTCCCCCATATCTGTGCTCCGTAACTATGGATCGAACGACAAACAGCCAAAAACATCTTCCATTTCGCCGTCAGATTTACAGAGGGTTTAGAAATAAAATTTCTCCACGTTGAATTTATTGCCATTTTCGTAGCTTCTTCCTTTTTCAATAGGTGTTTAGTAAAAGATAATTTGGGTGTTAATATAATTCCCAAGTATTTATATTCGTTTACTATTCTTATGCTTTCTCCTTTAAATGTCCATTTTTCATTTGCAGATAACTTTCCTCCTCTTCTAAAAACCATTATTTCGGACTTGGTGTGGTTCACTTCCATCCCCCATCTGTCGCAATACGATTCTAGGTTGTCTATCATCCGCTGCAAAGTCATTGGGCTATCAGCCATTATAACTATGTCATCCGCGTACATTAAAAGACGAATGTTTGTTTCCTCTACGAAAAGACCGCCCTCAAGATGGCTATGTAAATCATTTAGATATATAGCAAATAGAACTGGCGACAATAAGCAACCTTGTTTTACGCCAGTACAAGTATCAAAATACTCCGACATTTCGGTGCCTGACCATACTGCGGACTTTGTGTTTCCATAGATCTTCTCTACAAAACCGATGATTTTTGACGACAGTCCTATATCATGAAGCTTGTATATAAGGAGGTTTCTTGGCACTCTATCAAAAGCTGCTTTAAAGTCTACGAAGTACGCATAAACCTTTTTGTTTTCGTTTAATTTAAGATTGACTATTGCTGCTAGGTTAAAGATATTATCGACTGTAGAATAGCCTTTTCTGAAACCCGCCTGGTACTCATTTAATATTTGGTATCTGTTTACCCATTCTGTTATTCTACCATTGATCATTCCAATCATGAGTTTTCCAATACAATTCATGAACGTGATGCCCCGAAAGTTGTTTACATCGTTTGGGTCTCCTTTCTTGTGTATTGGAAATATTACGCCGACGCGAAATGTTTCGAAGTCGTCGAAGCCATCCAAAATCTTGTTAAAACCCTCGCATAATGTTCGCAAGTAGTCCTCTGAAGCGTGGATAAAAAACTCATAGGGAACTCGATCTTCCCCAGGCGCTTTATTTGATTTAACATTTTTTAGTTGCAGTTTAATTTCTCCGACTGTAAAATCTCTATCCAGAACGAAATCCGTTACATTGTTGGGTGCATAAAAAATTGGTAGAGTTTTGCATACAGGGTTTAGCAGGCACTTAAAGTAGTTTTTTAATGTTTCTACTGATATATGACAGGAAACATCATTATTATGCTGTCTGAGTTCCTTCGCCAGCGACCACCATGCCTTACTATCGGAAGTAACGTCTAGCTTCCTCTCTATCTGGGTATAATAGTTTGACTTTTTGGCTTTACATAAATTATCATAAGATTTCTTTTGTTCCATATAGGCGTTTCTGTCTTTTGCTGACCCAGATCTCCTGAGCTTGGAGAGCAACCCCATTGTCTTCTTTCTGTCTTTCAGACATTCTGTGTCAAACCACTTATTTTTAAAACGCACTTTTTGTGAGTTTGAGTTCTTCGGATAAGACTCGTATATGGTCTTCGTTAAATCTCCTAGCTTTGGATTTAGTGGTAGGCTGCGAAGATTTCGATTCAAAGAACTCTGGTAACTGATTTTATTTGTGTCTTTCCATATCAATTTTGGCAATAAGTTTAATCTGTCCAGTGTGTTCAGACTCGTACTTGGTAAGGATACAGTTAGGACTAACGGGAAATGGTCAGACCAAATCTGATCGTCAACTCTGAAAGTCCTTATGTATCCCAGAGTTTCTAACGTAACAGCACACAAATCGATCACGGAGCTACCATTTTTGTTTGTAAATGTAAACCTGCCTTCTTCATCACCTGGCGTTCGTCCATTCAAAATTACTAGGCCATTATCATTACAAAATTCCACATATTTTTTCCCATTCGAATTAATATTTTTATCATTTGACTGCCTGGTGCTGAGGCAATTTTCTAGCATCTCTGTAGGTACCTCTTGCTCCTCTCCGATCCGAATATTGTGATCTCCGATAACAATTTTGCTTCCTTTACTACTCTCAACCGCCGATTTTAAATTATCGAAATCTTGAGCCCAATCAGCACCTCTCAGGTATACTGGTAAAATTTCGAACCGGACCGAGTTAAACTCGCATTGAAGTATATCTTGGCCCCCTCTTCGAGTAAAAACATGCTTAAAACCATTCCTTTCTAAATCGCTGCGTACTCCATATAATTGGCCACCAATGCCTCGACCTCTTGTACTGTTCCTGGTAGCAGCATTCCAGTATATTTTAAATTTTTTAAATTTTCTTATATAGAAATCTTGTTTTGTTGTCTCAACATGCGTTTCCGAAAGCATAAAGATATCAAAGTTTTCTAAGTATTCAAAAAAGTGGTGGTGAAGATTTTTACTGCTCAAGCCGTGAATATTATATGCTATAATTTTTAATGTAACATGTTTATAGCTTTCTATGGTTTCTACATTTATTTCATATATATTATTATTTTCGCTTATATTATTATTTTGAATAATGGAGTTTTTGAATTTTAATAGTTTTTTGAAGATAAATTACCAACTAAATGATTATAATTCATATTAAGGGATTTCATACCGTCACCAAACATGTTTGTTAGCTCCTCTATACCGCAACTTTGTCCACACATAAGCCTATTTTCAGCATTCCAGTAAAATGTTTTTCCTTCAACCACAAGCTGTTCACCTCTTACACCAATCCTTTTGTCTCTATTTAGCTTCTGTAGTTCCTTTTTCATTAACAACATCACCTTCTTTTTTTGCAAACGTACGCCGCTTAGATCCCGCTCTATGAATATCGATGAACCAGCCAGTAACTTTGTACATTTAAAGACTTCCGAAACCGTTCTAGCCGATTTTAGCTCCACTAAGACAGTCATTTTGTCGTTTGTTTCATGCATCTTTTTTATATTTTCGATTTCTGGCTCAAAATTCATCTTTAAATTATTTCGAAAGAGATTGTTGACAGCCCCATATAACCCTTTTTGGTTTGGTAAACCTCGTATAATCAGTTTGGTCCGTCCTAATTGATTTTCCAACTTTTGCAATCTCTTGCTGTCCTCTTCCTTTGCTTCCCTCAATGCTTTTATTTCTGTTTTTAGTACCTCATTCTCAGTTGTTAAACGCTTAATATCCTCTTTAACACCCTCCATGCTACATTTTATATCAAGTATATCAGTTTTTGTGGGCAGATTTTCCAGTTTCTTATCCAATAGCTGTGACATGGACTGCTGCATCATACTCATGAGTTCTGCAGTGGACAGGTTTCCTACCATGGCGGTATTATCGGGCGAAGTTTCCATTAATTTACGTTTAACTTTTTGTTCGACTCGTCCCACTGTGTTGGAACTAGTAAATGGCGAATTAACTGGCGGAGTTGACATACTTTTAGGCGCTTTTACGACTTGATTAGCCGAGAGATTGAAATTTGAATTTGTAACGGATGGGAACAACTCTTCTTCTTCTTTCTTTTAAATTTCGAATTGATGACGTACCAAACAATTTGAGTGTGGCAACTTTGTAGAAACCCAATATTTGTCAGAAAGAGTAAACACAGCTGTTTATATCAACAATAGTCACAGCTCTTTTAACTTTTGAGTTATTTTATAATTTATCACTTTCCAGTCAAAGTTTTTGTGAAAATTCGATTATTTTAAATGATTTTCTGGACAAACAGTACGTGAAAACAAAAATTCTTTAACACTGCCTAGTGCCCAGTTGTAATATTTATATTACTAGGCGTAATTAGATGAGCTTCAAGGCCGAATACAGCAGCTGGCACGGAAAAAGTAAGAGCCGGTTAACTATGTGACTACTCCCGGTAAGAAACTTCACTCAAACTACTATTTGACGCAATCCCAATGTTTATCACAAAAAAAAACTTAAATTCGGAACAATTTGTAATTAATTTTTTTTAATCGAAAAATGTGCGATATTTTATTAACTCCTACATATCTTCCGATTCCGAAAGCGCGAATAGATTCAAATTTTAAAGAAGAATCGTTTGGTCAAAGCCTTTTGTTAAAATGTTCACTTTCGATTTATTTTAATGTTTGGAGTTGTGTGAGAGTAATTTAAAATTTTTTAATAAAAAAGTTTTATATATTTGTATTTTTAGTTTCTATGCGGCTGGAGCTGATTCAGTTGTTACTTCTGTTTTGCTTATTTCTTTAACATTTTCTTCGTCTTCGATTACTTCTGCTTGAATGCCATCTTCAGTTGATAATTCCATTGAGCCATGATCAGACTCAACTTCTTTCAACACTAAAGATTTTTTCTTCTTCTTTGTAGGTTCATCGGCTGAGGTCTTGGCTTCCTCCTCTCTTTCTTGTTCGACTGTCTTATATGATTCAGGGAAGAATTTCTTGGCTTCCTCTTGGCCCACATCGACATTGGGACTAACATAAGTGGGCTCATAGATCATAAAAGACAACATTGTGTGTGATGTAGCCTTATGGATCTTAAAAACAATTTTATCGTTGCTAAATGAAATAAAATAGAACAAGTAAAAGCGTGCAAAGTTCGGCCGGGCCGAATCTTATATACCCTCCACCATGGATCGCATTTGTCGAGTTCTTTTCCCGGCATCTCTTCTTAGGAAAAAAGGATATAAGAAAAGATTTCCTCTGCTATTAGAACGATATCAAGATATGGTCCGGCTTGGACCACAATTAAATTATATGTTGGAGACCTGTGTAAAATGTAAGCTAATTCGAATAAGAATTGCACCCTTTGGGGGCTCAAGAAGAAAAATAGAGAGATCGATTTATATGGGAGCTGTATCGGGCTATAGACCGATTCAGACCATAATAAATACGTATGTTGATGGTCATGAGAGGATCCGTGGCACAAAATTTCAGGCAAATCGGATAATAATTGCGACCTCTAGAGGCTCAAGAAGTCAAGATCCCAGATCGGTTTATATGGCAGCTATATCAGGTTATGAAGCGATTTAAACCTTATTTGACACAGTTGTTGAAAGAAAATTTCAGCCAAATTGGATAGGAATTGCGCCCTCTAGAAGCTCAAGAAGTAAAGACCCAAGATCTGTTTATATGACAGCTATATCAGGTTGTGAACCGATTTGAACCATACCTGGCACAATTGTTGGATATCATAACAAAATACTTTGTGCAAAAATTCATTCAAATCGGAAAAGTATTGCGCCCTCTAGAGGCTCAAGAAGTTAAGACCCAAGATCGGTTTATATGACAGCTATATCAGGTTATGGACCGATTTGGTTTATATGACAGCTATATCAGGTTATGAGCCGATTTGAGCCATACTTGGCACAGTTGTTGGATGTCATAACAAAACACGTCGTGGAAAATTTCATTCCAATCGGATAAGAATTGCGCACTCTGGAGGCTCAAGAAGTCAATATCCAAGATCGGTTTATATGGCAGCTATATCAAAAGATGGACCGATTTGAACCATACTCGGCATATTTGTTGAATATCATAACAAAACACGTCGTGCAAAATTTCATTCCAATCCGATAAGAATTGCGCACTCTAGAAGCTAAAGAAGTCAAGACCCAAGATCGGTTTATATGGCAGCTATATCAAAACATGGACCGATATAGTCCATTTACAATACCAACCGACCTACACTAATAAGAAGTATTTGTGAAAAATTTCAGGCGGCTAGCTTTACTCCTTCGGAAGTTAGCGTACTTTCGACAGACAGACGGACGGACGGACGGATAGACGGACGGACATGGCTAGATCGACATAAAATGTCACGACTATCAAAAATATATATACTTTATGGGGTCTCAGACGAATATTTCGAGTAGTTACAAACAGAATGACGAAATTATGGTGGAGGGTATAAAAACTGAAAAGAATATATGAATCAAAAAAAAATCGCTTATACTAACGCTGTCTGAATTTTATATTTCTCTAAGGAGTTTGAAATAAATTCAGCAGTTTTGGCATCATCGCTGGTAAAGAAGCCATACAATGGCACTTCTACCTTGTGAAGTTCGGCATGGGCGATAAGGTCACGCTTCTTACTGGTTTCGAAAGCCATTATAACATGTGGAGGTTCTGGCACTGGATCCGGTGGTAGAAAACTTTGTGTTTGATTGCGAAAGAGGACATAAATCAAGGCAGCATGAGTTCTATGATTATTAGCCACCCATATTGGGGGTATGCGAACTTTTTTGAGGCGTATTTGTTTCTTGGGGACCGTGGTGATTTGTATGGGCTCTTCTTCTTTTACTAATGCTTTTTGCGGAGTATCGTCCAAATCTAAATCTAGGGCTGTAAAATGCTTTTCTGCCTCGCCAACTAAAACTTCATGGACTTCTTCCTCTGCCGATTCTTCAAGTTCATTTTCTCCTTCATCATTTTCTGTCTCAGTAATTTCTTTGGCATTAAGATTTTCCTCAGATGAAGTATCATCGGGTTCTATCCATATATCACCCTCTAAAATTGAAAAAAAATCATAATAAACGTTTTTATCTAGCCTAATAGCAACAAATGAATGTTGGTTACTGTAAGTTATAAAAGGTTAATGGCCCTAACTATAGCTAATGCTGACTTGTGTATGAAAAACTAGATTTCCCAAAACCATAAGAAAAGCAAAGTTACTTATCGAAATGCGAATAAAGAAGTATAATAGAAGCTGAAAGCCAACAAATGAATGCTGGTAACTATAATTTGAAAATTTGGAGTTTGGGGGAAAATCACGGCTGAATTATTTAAAGGACTAGCTGACCCGGGTCCGCTCCGCTGCGCCTTCTTTTACTTTATAAGGAACAAAATTTTCCTTGGAATATTTAATTTGAACAAAGAGCTTTTAGTGAAATACCATGCTACGCAAATAGTATATCGCTTGACTATTTGTTTAACAATATAAATGCCTTTGTCCGAATCCCATATGATCTTTATTGGTCTACGAATTTAAGTTTGGATGTAAGGTGTACTCCATTATTAAAATACTTTATTTAAGCCCGCTACTCTCATGATATCTGATTTAGGAGTGTTTTCGGGGATGAGGCGATCCCCCAGACACTTGGCCCTGAAAATATATCAGCATCGTGCTCTTCTTTCAAATACCATTTATTTAAACCCCATATTGCCATTGGCTTAGGCGAGTTTACGCGATGAGGCGTCCCCCAAACACATGGTCCTACATTTGGATATCAAATTCGTATTCCATTCCCACGTACCTTTATTTAAGCCCCATTTTGCGATGGTCAGCAAAAAATTGCTGTTTGTAGGGTATTTTGGGAATGGGGTAGACCCCCAGAAAGTTGGTCCCGAAAGGTGGCATCAATTCTTGCTCTACCCCCCAATACCTTTTATTTAAGCCCCACATTGACATGGTCGGTAAATATGCCCGATCTAGGGGTGTTTTGGAGATTGGGGTGGTCCCCCAAAAACTAAGCCCGGAAAATATATCAGCAACGTGCTCTATACTCATATATCTATATATGATTTATTTGAACTCCATATTGCCATTGGCCTTAAAATTGGATATAAATCTCGTTTTCTAATCCCATTTAAATTCCTTATTGCAAAAGTCAGCAAATATGTCCGGTTTGGGGTATTGGCCCTTAAAACTATAAATATTTAGTTCCACTCTCTTTAAGACCCAAATTGTCTTGGTGAGCAAATACGTCCTATTTGGGGGTTGTTATGCTGGTGGGACGTCCCCTAGACAATTGATCCCCAATGTTGATATCAGATACGTGGTCTACTCCCAAACACATTTAATTTGAGCCCCATATTTCCATAGTCGGCAAACATGACCGGCTTGGGGGGTGTTTTCGGGGATGGGCGGCCACTAAGTGAGTTGGCCTTGAAAATATATATCGGATTCGTGTTCTACTCTAAGACCTTCATATTTTAGCCTCATATTGCAATAGTCAGCAAATACTTCCTATTTGGGTGGCGTTGTGGGGTTATGGTGGCCCCATAGACACTTTTCCCGAATATTGATAACAGATTCGTGCTTTACTCCCAAAGACCTTTCATTTGAGCCCAATATTGCAATGCTCGTAAATTTGTCCCCTTTGGGGGATGTTTTTGGGGAGAGGTGGCCCCCTAACCACTTGGACCCATATTTGGGTGTTTGGGGGGGTTGGTCTAATCCCAAAGAAATGAAGGCTTGCCAGGTTACGTCACTCAGGAGATCAGGGGATGCAATGGAAATGTCTGGCGAGCTGCTGTACCTCCACGTAATCCGCTATGCCCCGCTGTTCGTTACCTAGGGTAGAATGCCATGAAACGTAATGTACATTAAAGTCCCCTAGAACCAGACGATTATGGCCAGATAGTAGCCCATTTAGGTCGGGCGTGTAAGCCTGGCCGTTAATTGCGACACCGCCACCAATCGGCGGTATGTACACGTTGTATAGTTCTATCTCGGCAGTACCGCACTTGATTGCTATCCCCATACACTCCATGTAGGGATCACTAGTGCCAGGCGCAGGCGAGATGGGTCTATACTGCACTGAATGGTGTATCACGAAGATCAATACCCCTCCTCCATTCCTTAAGCGATCCTTACGTAGCACATTGTATTCGTGACAACTGTGCAAGCTGCAGGTGTTGGTCAGCTTTGTCTTTTGACAACACCGACTGATAATGGAGGCGACCGTACTACTTACAAAATCCTTAATTGTTTTCCATGTCACGCCCCTAAGTTAGTTCATGTCTGGTATTGTGTCCCCACTTAAGTACTGGTGTCTTTTAGCCGCAAAAGCCGGGCAATGACATAGAAAATGCTCCAACGTCTCAAAATCTTCCTTTAAACCTTTAAATAATTCAGCAATGGAGGAATGTGGAGAATAATACGATTTGGATTTATGATTTTAATAACACGAATATGAAGTTTGTTTTTGCGAGTGAACCTTCCTTCATAAGCCTCCAGCCTAAACCTTACTGAACAATTATAAATGTAACGAACAAACTAATACAACTACGATGTAGGAATTATACCAGGGGTTCTAGTCTTTTTAACCACTTCAAAAAAATTTAAGCTATCGTTTCTAAATTGAAGAAAACATCGCTGGCAATTTATGGGGGGTGCAAAAAAATTGAGTTTTTTGTGAATTTTTCTCCTACACCTTTTCGCTTAAAAGGTTTAATAGTCGCATCATTATCTTACCTTGCAACTCCACTTCAACTTTAACTTCCATAGGCTTCAAAATTGGGGGCAACACAATCTCCTCCTCAATAACATCATCTGTTTGTTGGGTATGGGACATCATTAACTCATTTGCATAGTTGTTTAAAAGTTTTGGTATATCTTTATCCTCGCCTGGCAACTTCCACAAACACACTAAAAGTTCTTTACCATCCAATTGTTGTAAAACATCTTCCTCCAATGGATTGGGACAGTCAAAATGGATAGTTTCAAATTTCTCTGCGGCTAGTTGCAAGAATTTTCGATCCTTGCATTGTATTTTTAAGTTTTCAGCTGTCTCAATTAGTTTCTTTAAAACATCACGATTTACTTGGGGCCCAAATATAGTCACACCCATATCCGAAAGATTTGCCATTATAATATCGGTGACTTGATTCAGATAGTCCAGACGTTTCTTTTCTTTGGCCTCAAATTGCTGACGTTCAGTTGCCCTAATGACATTTTCCTTGGCTTGACGAACTTTTTCCTCAACAGGCTGGTATTCGGAAATTTCATAAAAATCACGTTTCATATTAACCAAATCGTTGAGTTCGGCCTGAATTAGACTCAATAACTTGGGAGCGTCACTGCCAAACATTATGTTAATAGCTTTGCCATTCTGTATCAACAGAAAAAGTCATAAATTGAAAACTGAAATTCAAATTCTTATTCATTACCGTTACAAATAACCAAGTAGGTTCACTTTTTCGCCGGAATCTTTTCAATGCTTCTATGTTATCGCATTTGCACTAAAACGAGAGACATTTTTTCATAAAACCAAAAAAAAAAAAATCCAAAAATGTTCAAAAAAATACTTCTTACTATGGCCAATGATAGGCTATCTCCTCCAGATTCCAGTTTGATTTTCTTTAGAGTTCCCACCATTCCCAGGCATGGACCACACCATTCAGAATAAACATCCAATACTGGTGGGAAAGTTTTATTTATGTAAAATTGTTTTATAAACCTACGTATGTGGCCTTAATTTTACCTAATAAGCCAGGTCTGTCCAGAAATCGCTCCAACTCTTCATCGCTGGAAATTTCTTCCTGTAGTTTTTGAGCCCCGCCTTTTTTTGCCATGGTTAATTTTTTTATATTGCAATGACTTTAATTTTTGATAGAAAAATTTAAATAGATACTGACATAAAAAGCTAAGAGGAAATGATAGACAATAAGATATTGTCTAGACTCAATAATCATATCATATATGTAGGAAGAGAGAACAATTACAAGCGTGCTAAGTTCGGCAGGGCCGAATCTTGGGAACCCACCACCATGGATTCTGGTTATAGACCGATTTGGACCGTACAGGGACAGTTGTTGAAAGTCATAACAGAACACTACATGCTAAATTTCAGTCAAATCGAATAAAAATCGCAGCTTATAAGGGCTAAAGAAGTGAAATCAGAGGATTGGTTCATATGGGAGCTATATCTATATCTGAACCCGTATGTCCCATTTGCAATCCGCAACGACCTACATAAATATTAAGTATCTGTGCAAAATTTCAAGCGGCTAGCTTTACGCGTTCGACCGCTTTCGTGATTTCAACAGACGGAAGGATAGACGGACATCGCTAGATCTACTCAGAATATCGAGACGATCAAGAATATATATACCTAATGGGGTCCTAAATCAATATTTCGAGGTGTTACAAACGGAATGACTAGATTAGTATACCCCCATTCTATGGTGGTGGGTAAAAAAGGCGTTTAGTTCGGCCGGGTCGAACTTTGGATACCCACCACCTCGGGTATGTATGTAAACCACCTTTCGTCGTAATCCGGTGAAAAATGCATAATTTGACTTTTATGGGCCTAGACCCTAAAACGACGGATCGCTCTATATGAGGGCTATATCAAGATATAATCCGATATAGCCCATCTTCGAACTTAAACTTCTTGTGGACAAAAATAGAATCTGTGCACAGTTTCAGCTCAATATCTGTAGCGTGATTTCAACAGATAGACGGACGGACAAGGCTAGTTCGTTTTAAATTTTTACGGTGATCAAGAATTATATATACTTTATAGGGTCGGAAATGGATATTTGGCAAACGGAATGACAAAATGAATATACTCCCGTCCATCGTTAGTGGGTATAAAAACTGATGAAATTTAAGTGAACATTGTGAAGTTCATTTGTATAAACTTCGCAAACAAAACGAAGACGCTCGCGTTATTGGTGTGTGTATACGTGTGAGAGAAAGAGTGATAAGAGAGATTGTTGGCAAAAGACGAGTTAACGCGTATAAAGTAAAACGAATAACCGTCAAAATGGCCGAGCATGGAGATTCAACAGCGATGCGGACGACTGTTGCATTGCTTCATAAACTGGCATTTGAAAGCGAAGGAGATAGAGAGAATCGAAAAAGTCTCAAAAATTTTGAAGGTTTTTTATTCAACGAAGGCGACGAACAATTCAATAGAAAAGCAGAGCATGTAAAGACGCACATGAAAAGATCGGTTCTTATTTCTATTAGGAATCGACTACGACGCTGACGATTTGTTTCAACATGTATTTGTAAATTTAAACAAGTAAAAGCATGCTAAGTTCGGCCGGGCCGAATCGGATAATAATTTCGACCCCTAGAGGCTCAAGAAGTCAAGACCCAAGATCGGTTTATGTGGCAGCTATATCAGGTTATGAGCCGATTTGAACCATACTTGGCACAGTTGTTGGATATCATAACAAAACACGTCGTGCAAAATTTCATTCCAATCGGATATGAATTGCGCACTCTAGAGGCTCAAGAAGTCAAGACCCAAAATCGGTTTATATGGCAGCTATATCAGGTTATAGACCGATTTGAACCATACTCGGCACAGTTGTTGGATATCATAACAAAACACGTCGTGCGGTCGGTTTACATGGCAGCTATACCAGGAAAAGAATTAAAGAATTCGTTACGCAATTCTGTAGCTAATTCCGAATTTCCCCTGACAAAACTTTCAGAATTCGTGTAAACCGTCCATACAACTTTCGTTGCAATTTGACGTAGCAGATGAAGTTGAGCGGGTAATAACTTGTGTGCCACACGACATCTATAAAAGATGAGCATAGTTTCTCTGGACGAAGTAGCAAGCACCAACACAACGATGAGAGAGATGTCAAACCGAAAAGACGTTACAAAAAAATAAAGGCAACACAACAGACGGAAGAGACGTGAATGTAAACAATCATTGTTCAACACAGTGAAAAGTGACAAGCGTGAATGCATCAATGATTCAATCCGGTCGTTTGATAGATCTGGCGCATTGTCAATCAAATCGTGGCTCCAAGAGTTTGAGGAAATGGCAACTGTCATGCATTGGGATGAATTCCCAAAATTTGTATTCGCAAAGAAATCACTAACGGTTTAGCGAAACTATTTGTGTCCAGTGAAAGAGGTATCACGACTTGGTTCAAATTGAAAAAAGGTCTTTTAAGCGAATTAGGATCTTCCTTGAACAGTGCCTAATTGCATCGACTTCTTGCTGAGAGAAAAATGTTTAGAAATGAAAGTGTGCATGAATATTTTCTGCATATGAACCAATTAGCATCGCGTGGTTACATCAAGGACATTAAAGACTCTTTATGAAAGAGTATAAGATCGATGTAGATCCTATGGCTAGCGACGAATCCGTGAAGAAAGTGCTGAATATTATCCAAAATTATACACCTTAGAAGATTAAGACGAAATACACCCATATTTTGTACCCCACGGAGACTTCCACTGAAAGAAAAAACTGTAGTCGACAAGCAAATTGATAAATGGCCTGAAGAAGGTATCACTAAACCACCTGAATCCGAATATTTTAGTCCAATTGTTGTAGTCAAGGAGAAAGACTCTACATATAGAATTTGTGTGGATTATAGCTGAATCAACAAGGTCATGGTGAAAGATCATTTTCCACTATCATTGATAGAGGACCAGCTCGATAGACTTCAAAACGCAATGATATTCAGTACCGTAGACTTACGCAATGGAGAGACTTGACACATGAAGGTATAGCGTTACCATATGTTGATGATATTATTGTTCCAGCCAAGACTGAAGCCGAAGCGTTATCTAAATTGGAAAGAGTTCTGAACACCTGCAAGGACTATGGACTAGAACTTAACGTTAAAAAAATTCACTATTTGAAAAGAAGAATCCAATTTATTGGCAATATTATTGAAAATCAACAGATTTCAACATCACCGGAAAAGATAAAAGCTATGGCGAAATAGCCGCAACCTCAAGATACCAAGCAGAGAGAAAGATTTTTTAGATTGGCCGGATACTTCAGAATATTTATACCGGACTTCGCACTCATAGCAAAACCATAAACTAATTTGGTGAAAAAGGATACACCATTCAGATTTGACGACGAACATTTCATGGCCTTCAACAGACTTAAACACATTTTATGTAATGCATCTGTTTTGAAAATATTTAGCCAGAATTATGAGACTGAAGTTCATACTGACGCTTCAATAGATAGATATGGAGCGGGACTTTTGCAAAAGTCCCCCGAAGACGGTCTTATTCACCCAGTCTGTTACATGAGTCATAAAACTAGCGACGCTAAAAGGAAATCTTCCAGCTATGGAAGAGTTTAGAGTTTGTCTTATAGGAATTCGATTTAAGCTAGTCACTGATTGCAGTGCTTTTACAAAAACACTATGCAAGAATGATTTGTGTACTTGGGTTGCTCGTTGGGTATTATTCCTACAAGTGTACGATTATGTTATTAAACATCGCCCCGGAACACAGATGAGACATGTAGTCGTTTTTAGCAGACACCCAATTATGATAATCAACGAACAACATTTGACGTCCAAATTAAGTCATATAAAAGCAGAAGACGAAGATCTCATCATAATTCGAGAAAATTAAAAAGATAAACCCGACTTAAATAATAACTTCATGAAAGGAGATATCTTGTACAAACTGGTAGATGATTGCGAATTAATTGTTGTACCAAAGGGAATGCGTAGCGAGATTATTAGAAACGCTCATGAGTGAGGACACTTCTCTGTTAAGAGACAGAACAGTTGATTTCTAAAGAGTATGTCATTCCAAAATTAGAAGAGAGAGAGAGAATCCAGAAGCAGACATCTAATTGTATCCCTTGTATAGTTTCAAACCGGAAACGTGGTAAGCAAGAATATGAACTTAGGCCGATAGCGAGAATCATAAGTAGCCGTTGAGTGGAGCGGACGTGTTTTTATTTTGCTCCTCAAAGAAAAATAAATATCCGTATCTCGGATTAGGTATTACCTATTACGAAAAAAAATTTGAAAGCCTTTTGGAGTAGGCTAGAAATGGACTCCAAAGATTCAACATCTGCTGTGGTGGCGTCAGACCGTACCGTTTTGTCCTCCCCTCCTATAGCATCCGGAATAAGTTGAAAACCAACTGGACAAAATTCGGAAGGCTACTCAGATGAAGACTTGGGCAGGATAATTTAGATTGTCCACGCATAGAAGACATTGACGAAAATGTCGACAGGATTACGACTGCACTTGTGGGGTCCTTCGAAGATAGTTGTCCTCTTCGGAAAAGGAAATCAGCCCAAGAAAAACCTTGGATAACCGGGGAGATTCCCAATATTGGGAAGGAGGTCCGCAGACTTTTTAACAGAGCACGTCGAAAAAAAGCGGAAGTTTATTGGGATGTGTATTACACACGGCTCAAGGAATACAATAAGATTACCAGAGCGGCAAAAGTGCCTCCTGGAGGCTTTTCTGCGAACAAGTCAATAGCGTTAATGACGCCGCCAAGATAAAAAGTTTCTCTCTAAAACGCATGTCCAAACTGAAACTTTAGTATACGACATGGGAGTGAGAGCAGAGACAACGGAGGACATGTGCTGGCTTTTGATGAAAACCCATTTTCCACAGGATACGAAGGGACTCACGGAGACACCGGAATCTTGGAATAATGACGTAGATCGAATGTTTATAATTAAGGAATTTGTGGTGAAGGAGTTTCAAACCATTTAAGTCACCCGGACCTGATGAAATATTTCCGGCGTTACTACAGAAAGAGACAATCCAAAATGGCCAAAATTTCCACTGCGTGCCTAAGACTTGCATATACTCCGAAATCCCGGCAGGAGGCAAGGGTGGTGTTTATACCCAAGCCCGGCAAGGCAAGTTATGCCACACCAAAGGCCTACAGACCCACAAGCCTTACGTCCTTTCTACTCAAAACCATGGAACGTATTGTGGACACCATGATAAAGAGTAGAACATCCAGCGAACTGCTCAAATACAAACAGCATGCCTATGCTAAGGGAAGGTCGGTGGAGACTGCCCTGCACGAGTTTGTGCAAAAAATAGAAGAATCCTTCGATGCCAAAACGTACACAGTGGCGGTATGCATTGACATTGAGGGGGCTTTTAACAATGTGCAGACCGGCACACTGATCCAATTCTTAGACCAGTACCGGGTGGACCGGGTCCTTAGAGACTGAATGGGAGAATGGATTGAGGATGGGAGCAGCTAATACTATCGTGGTATAATCGAGGCGACGATAGGAAACCTGGAAGGAAGGGAAGAGGTTTCCGATCGGATACCTGAGATGAAACTTGAAGTCGAATGCGAGGCACTGCTGCCATCGGCACAGTCTTGGATTGACGGCACCCTAGTATTGCCATCTGGAAGATCATGTTACGTGGATGGATCATAGCTAGAGGACAGAGTGAGCCTGGGGGTTTACATTGAGAACCCAGGGACTGAGATCTGTTTTAGACAACCTGAACATAACGGGAGGACGTCGAGTGTGAACATCTTTACCGACAGTAAAATTGCCATAAGGGCAATAACAACCAGGACGGTATGGTCACGAACAGTCTTGCAGTGTAAGAAGAAGATTAACGCTTTCTCTGAGGATGGCAAAATCCGCATCGTTTCGGTGCCGGGCCATAACGGAGTAAGGGGAAATGAAAAGTCAGACGATTAGGTGGTGAAGACCAGAGGACTGCCGTCAATAAACTTGGTTAACCCGAAGCCTTTCTGGTGGAGTGGGTTAAGGGAGTGGGCGACGAATGCGCATGCAACTTTGTGAAACAGCGAAACGGTCGACAGGACGCGAAAATCCTATGAGGGATCCAGATCGTGAGATGACGAGGTTATTACTAATAGGAAGCAAGAAAGAGGTCAGTATAGCTATTGGTATCATAACGGGACACATAGGACCACGAGCTCACTTATGTAAAATCGGTGCGGCAAGTGATAGCATGTGTAGGGCATGCGGGGAAGATGATGAGATGTTGGAGAATTTCCTTTCGCGTCTAACAGATACTAGCACTTAGGTGGGGACACAATAACAGACTGAAAACAATTAAGGATTTTGTAAGTAGCACGGAATTTCTAACTAAAAATGTTCTTTTTAGAGGTAACTTTTTAGCTTTTAGAGCGCACGACAAGCCGATTATTGGCTAAGGTGTATGTCCATAGTGGCATGGGGCAGATAAATATCGGCACCCTCTTTTCAACCTAACTGGATGAAAGGCCAGCCACAATTAGGATAAAAGCCAAAATATTGTAATATCAGCTTTATTTGTGTCCATGCCCCGACGAAAGACAAGGACGAGCAGACAAAGGATATTTTATACGAGCGAGGATACGACCGCTGACCCACCCATAATATTAAAATCGTTCTGAGTGGAACGCACGTTTTGTTATTTCGCTCCGCAAGAATTTTTCTATAACTTGTAATAGCTCATTATTTTTGGAGAAAAAAATTTTAAATCACTCAAAGATAGCTACGATAATGTTATCCATTAGACGGTTGATAATCTGCGTTTGTTTCCAGTGGAGTGACAGATATAGAGCCCGGGATTACGCTTGGAGTGGACTCCAAAGACCCACCAGCTGCGGGTCACTGGTATCAGGCAGTAGCATGTTGTCTGCTACTGAAACCTCGACTGGTGGAGCGGCTGCTCCAGGCTCCACTAGCCGACAGACGACTGGTCAGCTGGGGCTTTTGACGAAGACACCTGGTTCGAGTCGTAAGGACAATTCCGAACCTATTTTATCGTCGTATGCCTATTATTTGCCTAGGCCATCAGCCATTCCTGGCAAACCAATACGCTCTTAAGAGTTTGGAACAATAGGAGGGGCATCGCTCTCAGGTTTATGGAGAGCTTGGTGCGGATGATCCTAAAAAAATCGTTGCGCCCTTAAACATGATTGGTGAGATTTGGACTGGCGCAGCACTGAATTTAGTCAAGAAGGAAGATATTCGTTCTCGACCAATGGGGCACGCTTGGATATCAAGGTTTCCCTCAGATCCTAAATCCATGCTTGGAAGACTAAGGGAGTGTAATCCGAATCTTTCAACCACCGACTGAAAGATTGGATCAGGCCGATGGTGACCGGAGACATGCAGTATGCGTACTAAACTCCGGCTGTCCTCAAAAATTCTGAATGAGTCGTATTCTATGAATTCAACAAGTTGAAACTGAAGGTGTATAGACCCGGTGGATTTGGGCAATCAGGAGACGACTCAGCAGTTGTTGCTGAACACTTGCCTGAGGAACTATCGACCCATCGATAAAGTCTGGCGGATTGCAGGAGACTGAAAATCCCCCTGCCTCGATCGAGGCAGGAGGGGAAGGCATCGAAACGGGACCCTACAAGACCTGTTGGCGGGTCATCCGGTTGGACCGGGCTCAAGGTGTGTGCAAGCGAGGAAGGACGGATCTCAAAAAGTACTTCGACATCAATAGCTAGTGCAGCATATAAGGAGGAATCGTCCACACCGCAAGTGTCCAGTGTCCTGAAGAAGAGTGGTTTCAATGCTTTCTCACCTGCCCCTGGATGAATACGGTGACGATAAACTGCTGGCGGAATCAGAAGACGAGGCTAATGCAGATAAATGTCCACCATTGTAAGGCCGCTTTAGCGGCACTAAAGGTCCTCCTGATTGCATGGGGTTGGAAGTGGTTCTTATCCAGGAACCATGGGTACGGGGAATGGGAGACATAGAGCCTATATTCTTGCAAAGAGTAGTCTAAATGTTTTCTTCTTCTGTCGCTAAACACTGAAGATTCAGTTGTAGTCAGCTTATAAATAAACAAGTCTAATTACTGGCTGGCTTCCCTATATACGGCACACCATTCGGAGCCGCCTTCAAACCTTAAGTTGCTGGTTGAAGCCGCTTCTGCAGGGAAGAATAGCCTCATTGTAGGAAGTGATGCTAAAGCACATCACCAGATATAGGGAAGTTCGGATGTCAACGAACGGAGTGAGCTGCTTATCGAATATATTATAAGTTGTTATCTGGCGATTTGTAATAAAGGGGGTAAACCGACCTTTTTTACCAGGAACAGGCAGGAGGTATTAGATATTACCTTTGTATCGAAAGATATAAGCGCAAGAATATGAGACTGGGATGTGTAGGATGACCATAGCTTCTCTGATCATGTTATATTAGTTTCAGCCTTGGAAAAAATACTGCAGAGGTGGTCCCTCGGCTAAACAGAAGAAAGGCGGATTGGGATAAATTTCGGCACAAATTCTGCACGTCTATCTCTTCTACACCAGAAAAGGAAATGGAAACTGCGGAGGATTAGACATAGTGATCAAGCGGATCACGAAGGCCCTGAATGACTCGCTTGTACCAGCATGTCGTAGTGCCAAGCCAAGGGGCAACCAGCGACCGCCATGGTGGACCCCAGAGCTGGTTGGTCTAAGGAAGGAATGCAGAAAACTCTTCAACAGGGCGATAGCCACAGGAGCACCACACGATTGGGACATCTTTATGTATATGGCTGAGCTAAGAATGTATATAAGGGCGAGCTGAGAAAGGCTCAGAACAAATCCTGGGTGAAATTCAGCAGCTCCTTGGTGGATACATCTGAGGCCTCTAGGCTAAGGAACCTATTACGGTGGGGTATATTCAGAAATCAGAGAATGTATGGACAATGTTTAGTGAGGAAACACTAGAACTACTCGTTGATACACATTTCCCGGTAAGTTCTCCAACGGACAGCGTGGCGCCAGAAGAGGTTGTCACTGGTATGCATTAGTCGGAGGTTATTGGGAATATTGTGTCTGAGCCAAAAATCCTTTGGGCGATAAGAAGTTTCGACTTCTTTAAGTCGCCAGGCTCTCGTCATGAATTACAAGCTTTGTCCGATAGACTGGTTCCCTGGCTTAGGGAGATATACTCTGCTTGTATCAGAATGTCATATATACCAGTGAGATGGAGGGACGCGAAGGTCGAAAGAAGGAAAACCCTCCCACACGAAGGCGAAAGATTTTCGTCCTATTACTCTGTCATCCTTTATGTTGAAGACTCTTCAGAGATTGATAAAAACATATCTTAGCGCAAAGATCCCTGGAAATCGCCTGCCTCGGCAGCAGCATGCATATAGTAAAGGCAATTCCACTGAAACAGGCTTTCACGACCTAGAAGTCTACATAGAGGGTTCTCTCGCTGTCAAGGAATATACAATGGTAGTATTTCTTGACATTGAAGGTGCTGTCAATCATGAAGGAGTTGGAGTTTCTAGGCATCAATTCTACCGTAAGAAAGTTTATTAATAACTTACTTACTAAAAGATGCATTTCGGCAGTCTTGGGATCTGTGGATCTAAAAAGATGGGTTAGCAAAGGAACTTCTCAAGGAGGTGTACTATCTCCTCTACTTTGGAATATAGCCATTAATATATTATTGTCTCTGGAAGAAAAAGGTGTAAATCTGATCGCGTATGCTGATGACGTAGCAATTGCGGTTAGAGGAAAGGTTCCCAGCACTCTAACAGATATACTTTAGGAAGCTCTATGTGCTACAGCGAAGTGGGCTACCGAAAATGGTCTAGGTATAAATCCGTGCAAGACAGAAGTAGTTCTTTTCAGCAGGAGATACAAGTTGCCTACGGTGGCACCTGTCTCCTTGGGAGGAGAGAATGCTTCATTTACAGAAAATAGAAAATACTTGGGTGTTTGCTGAACTGGAAATTGAACTTCAAATCCAACATTTTGGAAATGGCAAGAAATTCAACTTTTGCCCTATACGCCTGCAAGAGAGCCATTGTGAAAAATTGGGGTATTGGACCGCTCGTCATGCACTCGGTATATACTGCAGTTGTCAGACCTATAATGCTATATGGTGTTGTGGTCTGGTGGACGACATTCCAATTCCACCTACTGTTCAATAGTCAACCGGATCCGTCTTCAGCCGCATTGAGGACGACACCATCTGATGCACTGAATTTAATGCTAGATCTAATGCCTATGGACATTGTGGCTAGACAAAATACTGAGACCACTGCCGTGAGGCGAAGAGAGCGTTCTCTTTCGTCATGTAGCGGCTACGGACACTGTGTTACCCTTGATACAATGTCCAATGTTCCAAGCAGTGTGGATTACACCTTGCCTGAGCCGTTTTTATACCCACCACCGAAGGATGGGGGTATATTCATTTTGTCATTCCGTTTGCAACACATCGAAATATCCATTTCCGACCCTATAAAGTATATATATTCTTGATCAGCGTAAAAATCTAAGACGATCTAGACATGTCCGTCCGTCTGTCCGTCTGTCTGTTGAAATCACGCTACAGCCTTTAAAAATAGAGATATTGAGCTGAAACTTTGCACAGATTCTTTTTTTGTCGATAAGCAGGTTAAGTTCGAAGATGAGCTACATCGGACTATATCTTGATATAGCCCCCATATAGACCGATCGGCCGATTTAGGGTCTTAGGCCCATAAAAGCCACATTTATTATCCGATTTTGCTGAAATTTGGAACAGTGAGTCCTGTTAGGCCCTTCGATATCCTCCGTGAATTTGGCTCAGATCGGTCCAGATTTGGATATAGCTGCCATATAGACCGATCATCCGATTTGGGGTCTAAATACCATAAAAGCCACATTTATTATCCGATTTCGCTGAAATTTGGGACAGTGGGTTGTGTTAGGCCCTTCGACATCCTCCGTGAATTTGGCTCAGATCGGTCTAGATTTGGATATAGCTACCATATAGACCGATATGCCAATTTAGGGTCTTAGGCCCATAAAAGCCACATTTATTATCCGATTTTGCTGAAATTTGGGACAGTGAGTTGTGTTAGGCTCTTCGATATCCTCCGTGAATTTGGCTCAGATCGGTCCAGATTTGGATATAGCTGCCATATAGACCGATCATCCGATTTGGGGTCTAAGTTCCATAAAAGCCACATTTATTATCCGATCTTGCTCAAATTTGAGACAGTGAGTTGTGTTATGCCTTTCGACATCTTTCTTCAATTTGGCCCAGATCGGTTCAGATTTGGATATAGCTGCCATATAGACCGATTTCTTGATTTATGGTTTTGGGCCCATAAAATGCTTATTTATTATCCGATGTCGCCAAAATTTGGGACAGTGAGTTAAGTTAAACCCCTTGATATACTCCTGCAATATCGCCCAGATCGGTTCAGATTTGGATATAGCTGCCATATTGGCCGATATATTCGTTTTAGGTTTTGGGGCCATAAAAGACGCATTTATTGTCCGATGTCGCTGAAATTTGAGACAGTGAGTTTGGTTAGGCTCTTCGAAGTCCTTCCCAGATCGGTCGAGATTTGAATATAGCTGCCATATACACCGATATCGCGATTTAAGGTCTTGGCCCCATAAAAGGCGCATTTATAATCCGATTTCACTGAAATTTGACACAGTGACTTATGTTAGGATTTTCGACATCCGTGTCGTTTATGGTTCAGATCGGTTTATTTTTAGATATAGCTAGTGTACTTTTAGTATTTGGTCCAAATCGGAACATATTTTGATATAACTGATATGGGACATAAGGTATGAAATTTTCACCGAATTTTGATGAAAAGTGGTTTACATATATTCCCGAGGTGGTGGGTATCCAAAGTTCGGCCCAGCCGAACTTAACGCCTTTTTACTTGTTTTTTTGATATAAAGTACTGTACTGTCCCGGCACGGGATAGATGTGAGCACCACACAGGTAGGAATATTGTGATCTGTATGATGTTCATTGCTATCACGAGAGGCTTAGGTGCGAGCAACCGCCGCGTCCACAGGTTGCGGATAGTGGAATGCTCCATATGGAATTGCAGCGGCAGTCGAGAACAATTAGCGGTACCGAGCGGTTCTTGCACAAATACTGAGTGCCTATGATGCTCGATATGACAAGGCGGGTTATTGGCGCCTGTAAATGACCAATAGCCACCCTGTTCCCGCGGCGATCGGTCCTTTGGACCGAAAAGAGCTTACTCACGTATAGGGGCTTGACGAGGATGGTCACATCCACATGAAAATGTGGATACAACAACAACAGCGATATCCCTGGTAATAGGAGTTACATAGACTTCTATACGGATGGTTCCAAACTAGACGACCAGGTGGGCTTTGGTGTGTACTCTAAAGATATAGAACTGATCATATCGAAAAGGTTACCCAATACTGCAGTGTGTATCAAGCGGAGATCCTTGCAATTAAGGAAGTGGTGGAATGGCTCAGATATAATGTCACAAATATGTTCTCAGAATCCCTAGAGAATATATTCCGAGCACAAAAACCACCCTCGACTGTCGCTGATCTCTCAACGAGATGGCTAAATAGTTCAAAATTTACCTATTCTGGGTGCCGGGCCTCAGAAATATCCCAGGGAATTGTAAGTAGACAGGCTGGCGAGTCTAGGAACTACCTTATACATTCCAGAGAAACTGGAATCCAGAGGCATACTCTAGCGACATGTAAGCTAAGAGGGGGCTGTGATCAGAAAGAGGGAGCTGTGAGTATTCCAAAACTATGTGGCCTTATCTAGACTTGAAGAGGTCCATCTCTTTGAGGTCACTGGCTAAACGTCTCAGTCATTGTGTGCGTCATGACAGGTTACAGTTTAATAGGAAAACATGCTGACAGTCTGAAGTTTGCCAGTAAAGACTTTTGCAGAAGCTGTGAGGACATCGAAGAAGAAGAGACTATAGAACACCTTCTGTGTGTGTGTCTCGCACTGGCTGTCAGAAGGAGGTTCTCATTTCTTTGACTTTAGATTCTCATTTCTTTGAGAACCTGTCTGATTTAGAGGATGTGAACAATCGAAAGTTGTTGGGCTTTTTAAAGCGATCTGGATGGTTCAATGGTAGGAAGGAGAAGGCATCTTCCTTCTTCTCTTCCTGTGGTACAATGGACGAAACGTGAGTCTGATGGCAGACCGCCACTTAAACCCAACCTAACCTAACCTAGAGGAGGAAGATATCTTTGTTCCAACAGTCGGAAAATTTAGTCTCCACGAAATAAAGCCCGGTGATGGGTTGAAGCTGATAAATTTCGCCACGGCAAAAACATGGTAGTTAGCAGCACCAGATTTTAACCTAAAAATGTTCACAAAGCCACATGGCTGTCACACGATCAAAACACGAGAAACCAAATTGATCACTTTATGATAGATGGACGGCATTCATCCAGCGTGTTAGATGTATGATCGATCCGTGGAGCAAATCTAAATTAGGATCATTACCTTGTTGCAGCAAAGGTTGGCACCCGTTTGAGTAAGTCGAAAAATGTACGATCTGACACTGCCGAGCTTTCGACATTGAAAAGCTTCATTCCAAAAATATGTGGAAAGCTGCAAACACAACAGATGGCACTGGCATACTCCACGCGACTAACCCAATTGCTTGTTGAAAACACTCCTTGTCCCGATAATATAACGGCGCAGTGCGTACCCATTGCCCACTCTATGGAAAATGCCGCGAAATCCGTACTTGGGTACCGGAAACCTCACCGAAGAAACCCATGGTGCGACCAAGAGTGTCAAGATGCTACTGAAGCCAAAAATGCGGCATGCAATTAGTAGCAACGCGTCAAATGAAGGAGAGGTGTAGGGGAAAAGGAGAGACGTCTATTCCGCAGACAGAAGAAGGAAATGGAAAGACATGAGTGTGAGCGAATTGAGATGTACAGGAGTAAGAATTAAGTCCGGAAATTCTACCAAAGAATTAAACATCAAAGCGATGGCTTTGGTACCGGCACATCCTCCGGCAGAGACAAAGAAGGAAATCTGGTAACTGATACAGATAGTGTGCTGAGGATATGGAAAGAACATTTTTTTCAGCTGCTAGTGTCCGTCGATGGCGGCAAAGAGGATACAGCAGAACCAATCCCTGATGTTTGTGTAGAATGTTTACCTCGTAGTCAGAATGGGTGTCAAGTAGCACTGACCCGACTGAAGAACAACAAGGCAGAAGGAGACGACGGGTTGCCTGCTGAATTATTCAAGACCGGCGGGGACACGCTGATAAGGCGTATGCATCAGCTTATCTGCGCAATCTGGCTAGAAGAACGCATTCCCGATGACTGAAACCTCAGCATACTATGTCCCGTATACAAGAAAGGAGACAAGACGGAATATGTCAACTACAGAGGACTAAGTCTCCTCCCCATCGCATACAAGATACTCTCGAGCGTACTGTGTGAAAGATTGGGCTCTATCAATGCGGCTTTAAACCTAGTAAATACACCATAGACCAGATATTCACACTGCGCCAAATCCTGGAAAAGACCCAAAAGAGGACAAATCAACACCTACCATCTCTTTGTTGACTACAAAGCCTCTTTCGATACCCTTTTACGTTCAAAGGTATTTCAAGCCATGTCTTAGTTTGGTATTCCTACAAAATTGATAACACTCTGCAGGATGACATATGAGGCATGGGTACTTGTGAAAGCAGACGAGACAGTGCTTGGGGTGTTTGAGAGAAAGATTCTTCGTAAAATTTATAGACCAGTTTGCATTGATGGATAGTATCGGTGTCGTATGAACCACGAACTGTATGAGCTGTGTGAAGACGTTAGCATAGTTAAAAGTATCAAAATATAACGGTTGCGTTGGCTAGGTCATGTTGTCATAATGAATGAAGAAGCTCCAGCGAAGAAGTCTTTTGAAGGCGATCATGATGAAACACCCAAACCGGGAAGGTCAAAAGTCCAATGGAAAGATCAAGTGGTGAGAGACACCTTGAAACTTGGTGTCAGATATTATAGCAGGAGCGCATATGATCGAAGCGCTTGTAACGCTATTCTACTTTCGTCTAATGGAACAAATGTTCTGTCATAGCCAGTTAAAGTAAAGTTTGGGACTGTCTCGACCCTTTAATGGTATGAACCTAACGGTATAAATATGAGCACCACACAGACTGGAACTTTGAGCTCCGATCTGTGTGGTGTTCATTGCTGTCACGAGAAGCTTAGCTGCTAGCTACCGGACGCAGATAGTGGAAAGCTCTATACGGAGTAGCTGCAACGAGGACAATCAGCGGTATTGAGTAGAGAGTCTCAGTTGGACGCCGGGCGGCACGAACTTTGCTTAAATATTGAACGCCTATGATACTCGATATGACAAGACAAGTAATTGGCGCCTTTATATAACCATTGGCCATGATGTTCCCTCGGCGATCTGTTCTTTGGACCGAAACAAGCTTGCTCTCCTACAGGAGCTTTACGAGGATCGTTACCTCCACATACAGACATGTGGCCGGTTGTACGTACTGGTTTGACCGGATGGAGTCCTTCATCGGCAAGGGCTGCTGCCTCAGTATACAACACATAGCTACAACAAAAACCACACCAACTAAAGGTCGGTTGGATGACAGTGCTATTCATGATGTGGTTAACATAGAAGGGAATTTGGGTGCGAACGACTTTACTTTGCGGGCTGTTTTGGACATAGAAGGTGGCTCTTATAGCGCGAAGTTGGAGTTCATACACGATGATCTGGTAGACTTTTTTAATGAATTGGGTTGATATGATGCCAAAAAGCTGGATAATCAACGCATCTCTAGCGAAGGTGATTCGAGGAACTCCGCTGAGAGGAGTTTTATCATCTCTTCGTGGCTTCTGATTTTTAACTGGATCTGGGGTATTTTGAGAGAAAAAGGGTGAAGGTCGTTGCATACGGGGATGACATCGTCATCATGGTGGTTGCCCGATTACTTTTTCCTATTATGGACTTCGTTCGCATTGAGGAAGATTTCCGCATAAGCGAGGGCAAGCGGGCTTTGCATAAATTCCTTCAGCTTTCTCCTGAGGCCAAGTACCTGGCAGTGACTCTTGATCAGAGATTGGAGAAGGAGCATAGTGAAAAGAGTAACTAGGGTAATGAATGCACTCTACCCGTGTCAATAGGAGTTGGGGCCTAAGGCCTGGACGGTACACTACATGCTTAAGGCGGTTATTCAGCCCATTCTCACCTTATGGATGTCTGGTGTGGTATTATCGAGAAGACACAGGGAAACGCGACGTTGCTCATCTTTGGGACAAGAAGCAGCGCCTGGAAAGAGGCGCAGAATGCCACACTCGATCTTACGCCTTTGCACCTGCATATTGGGTGTGTTACCAAAAAGATTGGCCTTAGACTGAGAAAGTCAGCAACTGGCGCTCCTTAAACTTTGGCCACTCTTCCGTTTTGCTGAGGGATATGATGAGTGTTGGTATGCGGCACAACGAATTACATAAGGGCCCGCTTTCTGCGATGACGGCTTATATGAGGCGAAACAGAATATTGCATTTCCTGGGGCTGAGAAAGCATGAATTCGAACTGCTCATCAGAGGTTCGCATGTCCGCCTTTGAAGCTGAACGCCTGGGTTCAAATACCGATGAGAACTCTGAAAAAAAATCCTAGCGCTGACGACACTTGTGAAATATTAACCTAAGGTAGTCGTGTAAACTTTTCTAAGTGGTGTCGCTGTGCGGCAAATCGATCAGACTCGGCAATAAAAAAGGAGGCCCCTCATTATTGAGCTTCAGCTTGTATCGGACATCATTCGTTGATATGAAAAAAGTATACTCACAGGTTCTTAATGGAATATTCATGGGCAAATTGTGTCGCTAAGTCAGGTGTTAGGCTTCGCGATGGACAGTAAGAGAAACTTAGTCCTCTACCATATCGCTGATATAATTGGACATCATCTGCGTACATTTGAAGAGTAATAAAGTAAATTGAAGGCAATTAGGTAAATCGTTGGTGTACAAACAAAATAACAAAGGTCCCAATATTGAACCTTAAGGAACTCCTCTGCCAATCGGAAGTGCTTTCGATAGTTTATTATGCAACATAACGAATTGCGACCGTACATTCAAATAAGATTTCATAAGTTTTAGTGAAGAACTGGAGAAGTTGAAAATTTTTTTTGGTTAATAAAATTGAATGATCCACGGTATCAAAAGAATGATTATGGTCAAGTAGTACTAGTAATAATTCCATCTTCTTATCTCTATTTAACCTAAGATCCTCAATCACATCAATTAGAGCCGGTAACTTCTTTTTTTCCCATATCCAGATTGCCTGTGCTATAAATAGTCGTTTGTGTATATGAATTAATTGATTTGATTATATGTCGGTGTCTCTAATATTTAGAAAATGGTAACATTTTTATTTTCTTCTAAGGCAAGGCAGAATTGTCTGATCAGCCACGGTTCTATTTCATCCATGCCTATAGCATTTGAATGGATTTTTATTACAGCAGAGATAACTTCATCTTGGCTTAATGTACGAAATGTAAAGGTATTTTAAATAAATATTTTCACTTCTGACTTTCGAATTCTCCCCAACGTAGATAGAATTTGTGTTTGTTTCTCTTTCCAAGCTAGCTCATTCACCGGCGATTTTCTTCGCAAATGGAAAAAGAAAGTGTGGTCAATGTTAAGTCATCCCGTCCGATACGGGATGACTATGAGCACCACACAGGCTGGAACTTTGAGCTCCGACTTGTGTGGTGCCCATCTTTATCACGGGAAGCTTAGCTGAAAGCTACCGGGCGCGTCCACAAGTTGCGGATGGTGGAAAGCTCCGTTTTTATGCGGAGTAGCTGCAAATGCGGCCGCGGGCAGTCAGCGAATTTCGAGATGAGAGTCTTAGTGAGGAGTCAGTTGGCACTGGCGAGCGTCGGATCTTGGAGCAAGCGGCTCGCCACAACGAGGGATACGTGTGCAATCCCAAAAAACCCATGCGGTTGGGGCGCTAGGCCAGTAACCCGCCCCCGGAAAACTGAGAACTACTATGAGAAACAAAGGAATAGTAAAAACGGACCCCCCCAACATTGACGACCCATGCAAATGAAAAAAGGACCAAGATTTGCGGATCTGCACCTGGAATGTCCGCACTCTTTATAGAGAAGGTGCAGTATACGCGCTGGCGGATGTATTAGAGAAGTACAAGGCTGATATTACCGCCTTACAGGAAGTGCGATGGACTGGGAATGGCGTTACATACAACAACAAACGGTGACGAACTATACTATAGCTGCCATAACACGAGGCATGAATTTGGTTGTGGATTTGTGGTTAGTCGGAGACTGAAACACCTTGTCTCCAGCTTTACTCCGGTGGATGAGAGGCTAGCCTTATTTGTGCCCATGCCCCGACGGAAGACAAAGACGAGCAGACCAAGGATATTTTCTACGAGCGCCTAGAGAGAGAATATGACCGCTGCCCCGCCCATGATATTAAAATCGTTCTGGGAGATTTTAATGCGAAAATAGGGAAGGAAGACATCTTTGGTCCAACAGTCGGAAAGTTTAGCCTCCACGAGATAACGTCCAGTAATGGTTTGAGGCTGGTAGATTTCGCCGCGGCGAAGAGAAATCAAATTGATTACGTTGTGATAGATGGAAGGCATTCATCCAGCGTTTTAGATGTACGATCGATCAGTGGGGCGAATATGGATTCGGATCATTACCTCGTTGCAGCAAAGGTTCGCACCCGCTTGAACATGGCGAGGAAAGTACGATCTGACACTGCACGGAAGCTGGACATTGAAAAGCTGCAAATACAACAAATGGCAGCGCCATACTCCACTCCACTGACCCAACTGCTTGATGAAAGCACTCCTTGTTCCGATGATATAATGGCGCAGTGGCAAACTATTGCCCACTCCATGGAAAATGCCGCGAAATCCGTACTTGGGTACCGGAAGCCTCCTCCAAGAAACCCATGGTACGACCAAGAGTGTCGAGATGCTACTGAAGCCAAGAATGCGGCATATAGAGCAATCCTGCAATCAGTACCAACGCGCCTGATGAAGGAGAGGTATCGGGAGAAAAGGAGAGATGAGAAACGTCTATTCCGCAGAAAGAAAAAGGAAATGGAAAGACGTGAGTGCGAGCGAATTGAGATGTACAGGAGTCAGAATGAAGTCCGGAAATTCTACCCATGAATTTCGATATCATAGGTCGGTCACCGGAAGTAGTAACTACAGCCTTTGAAAGAATCGAAAGAGAGTCAGTGAAAATGGGTCTGGCAGTAAATGGAGATAAGACGAAATCGATGGTTTCAACTCCCAAAAAACCTTGCACAACCGAGCAGATAAAGAAATTGGCGAAAGTTGGGAACCACAACTTTGAGACAGCCAGTAACTTTATTTACCTCGGCACCGCCGTAACCGAAACGAATGACACCAGTTTTGAGATTAAGCGAAGAATAATACTGGCAAACAGATGCTACTTTGGACTAAGTAAGCAGTTTAGAAAAAAGGCCACAAGACACTGATACTACCCGTGCTATTATATGGTTCTGAAGCATGGGTACTTGTGAAAGCATATGAGGCAGTGCTTGGAGTATTTGAGAGAAAAATTCTTCGTAAAATATATGGACCAGTTTGCGTTAACGGAGAATATAGGCGACGTATGAACCACGAGCTGTATGAGCTGTAGGACGACGATAGCATAGTTACACGCATCAAAATACAACGGTTGCGTTGGCTAGGTCATGTTGTCAGAATGGATGAAGAAGCTCCAGCAAAGAAGTCTTTTGAAGGCAAACACGGTGGTACACGCAAACACGCAAGATCAAGTTGTGGGAGACACCTCGAAACTTGGTGTCAGAGATTTTAGAATGAGCGCAGAAGATCGAGCCGCTTGGAACGCTATTCTACGTTCGGCAAGTGGAACAAATATTCTGTTGTAGCCAATTAAAGTAAAGTAAGTAAGTGGCATCCACATGAATTTAAACAGTCCACATCAACAGAAATTATTTTGTTTTGCTTTCGCCCAATGGCAATACGACGAATTTATCTCCATTTACTTTTGCTACTAACGGCGTGTTAAAATTTTCGTTTGTAAAATTAACTTGGCGATTCTAACATGGGACCGAGTTACCGCATACTTGATTGAGTGCGCTGTCGTATCGAATGAAATTTCTTTTTGTGTTTATTGGGTGTTTTTTCCAATTGTGCATAAATGTTTATGCCCAAAGTTTTTATAAATAATGTTCGATTTAAACATTTGCGTTCTTAATTTTCAATACTTCCCGTTCAATAAACTGATACTTAATTCACACACAATAAAGAGATTTCGAACGATTTTACTCGTTCACGTACGCGGTAATTCGACCACTGATTAGCCACTTCAGTCCTGGACAATATGTATAAGTTGTAAAGCTCCGGAGTTTTAAATCTTTTCCATCTTGTATAATTACTAACTCTTATGGAAATCAATCGCTTTCTATGGTCACTGAGCCGAGGATGTTCATGGTGCTTAATAAAATTTTAATTTTAGTGCTTACGTTCGTAGAAACGTCACCTGGTCGTTGGCATCGTGTAGATAATAGACAGATTTCCTCTCCATATTAACAAGAGTCTCTTTAAGTAGTGCTTAACCACATCACAATATTGAATGTGTTCTGCCTCATGTTTCACACCTTGATCGTATATAATAAATAATAAATCATATTTCGAAAGCATCGAAGCGGTTGATTGATCATAAAATATGACCTTATTCACCTGATTGACGAATATTATATCGATCAGGCTATTGGCAGTTCGATGGAAGTTAGTTGCATGTAAGTCAAAAACTCGAAAAGTATCTGAAACCAAATTTTCTTCCACAAAATTACTTTTAAAATCCTCCCAATATTATTATATTGTTATAAGATAAAGAAGGCCTTGAAGATTGGAAATTAGAACATCCATGGAAACATTTTTTTTATACCCACCATCATAGGATGGGGGTAAACTAATCTAGTCGTTCCGTTTGTAAAACCTCGAAATATTGATCTAAAGTCTATATATTCTTGGGGGGTGCCCAACCCACAGTTTCAAAAATGAAAATTGCCAAAATTCTTCTGTAACTGTGAATTTGATAAAGATACCTCAAACTTTTTTGAAAATTGTGTTCGCTACTGGCCCATCGGCGGTGCCATTTGGTTAAAGTCACATTTTGTACTGCTTGCCTTCAAAGCCTTCATAATGTGGTTGTCACTGCGAATAACTTGGTTTTATAGTGATAGTTTTGGCGAATCAGCTCCAGTATTTTGATGGAGTTTTTCCTACTGCGCTCATTTTAAGACTTTTATTTCCATAAAATTTTACGCAAACAAACGGAAAACAGTAAGCAACTTTAAACGCAAAGTATTTTAAAAAACAGTTTAGCAAAAAAATTCATTCTGCTTTAAAGCTGTCGCTTATTCTCTTCCGAGCGTTATTAAAATCGATCGAAAATTCGTTTGTGATGGAAAAGATGTCCGATAAAAATTGCATCCAACTTCGCCGTATATGGCTATAATTTGCATCATGTCTTTATAAGTCCTCACGTTTTCCTAATTTATTGGCGATACAATAAAAAAAAAAGTTGTAAATCTAGAAATCACAAATACGAGGAGATTTCCACGTTATTGCAGTTGTAATCCTTTTTATTTCCTTGCCCACTAATTTTTACTCGGTAGATGAAATAAATAAATAATTGATGTCAAATGACCTAGCGACAACTGTAAGTGAAATATAAAACTGGCTCTCATAGATAAAAGTCTGCCGGCTAATATTATTTTAATACATTTCCTTACTTAAGGGTGATATCGGGATTTATTCATTGTAAAGAGATTTATTTAGAAGAAAATCAATAATTGAAAAAGAAAATTTAAAAATTTTTTTAAAAAATATTTCACTGTGTCCAATGCTACGGTCAAAGCCTACAGAACTCATAAATTTCTATTAGAATCAACACTGCTTGGCATTGGCTGATAGATTTCGATCCTAACTCACTATGAGCTCCGTATCAATTGCCTTAAATACCGTATTGTGAATTATGAAATTCAAAGGAAAATACGAAATGGTTTCATTTGAAATTGTTATTTTAAAATGTAAATTAATCTGGACGGATAGAAAATCTGGAAACGTGTAGAAAAATACCCATTCATGGGCTATCTTAGAAACATTCCAGATCGATCTAGGTATCCTAATGAAATTTGGATTAGCGTATAGTAGACGACTACAACTAGTTTAAAACAAGTAAAAGTGTGCTAAGTTCGGCCGGGCCGAATCTTGGGAACCCCCACCATGGATTCTGGTAAAATATGGGAGCTATATGTCGTTATAGACCGACCATACTTGGCACAGTTGCTGAGAGTCATAACATAAAATTTCAGCCATATCGGATTAAAATCACGACTTGTAAGGGCTCAAGTAGTCAAATCGGGCGATCGGTTAATATGGGGGCTATATCATGTTCTTGACCGTTTTAGACCGTACTTGGAACAGTTGTTGGGAGTCATAAAAGAACACTATGTGCAAAATTTCAGCCAAATTGCGCCTTCCAGGGGTTTAAGAAGTCAAATCGGGAGATAGGTTTATATGGGAGCTGTATCAGGTTCTTGACCGATTTAAGCCGTACTTGGCCCAGTTGTTAGAAGTCAGCTAATTTGGATGAAAATTGAGGCTTTCAGGGGCTCAAGAAGTCAAACAGGGAGATCGCTTTATATGGGCGCTATATTAGGTTATTGTCCGATTATTCGGACCGCATGCAAAATTTCGGCCAAATCGAATGAAAATTGAGATTTTCAGGGGCTCAAGAAGTCAAATCGGGTAGTCGGTTTATATCGGTCAGGTTCTTGACCAATTCGGACCGTACTCGGCTCAGTTTTAGAAGTCATAGCAGAACACTATGTGCAAAATTTCAGCCAAA
The DNA here is from genome assembly GCF_963082655.1 of Stomoxys calcitrans. Taxonomy (NCBI): domain Eukaryota; kingdom Metazoa; phylum Arthropoda; class Insecta; order Diptera; family Muscidae; genus Stomoxys; species Stomoxys calcitrans. The sequence continues at coordinate 50,587,124 of NC_081552.1, read as the reverse complement.
TAGGATGGAAATTGAGGCTTCCAGGGGCTTCAGAAGTCAAACCGGGAGATCGGTTTATATGGGAGCTATATCAGGTTATAGACCAATTCGAACCGTAATTGGTTTAGATGATGGAAGTCATACCAAAAATTTAGCCAAATCGGCTCAAGAAGTCAAATCGGGAGATCGGTTTTTATGGGAACTATATCCAAATCTTAACCAAAATGGCCCATTTGCAATTCCCAACGATCAATATCAAATATCTGTGCAAAATTTCAACGGCTAGCGTTACGCGTTCGACCGCTTTTGTGTTTTCGACAGACGGACGGACGGACATGGCTAGTTCGACTCAGAATGTCGAGACGATCGAGAATATATATATATATTATGGGGTCCTAGATCAATATTTCGAGGTGTTGCAAACGGAACGACTAGATTAGTATACCCCCATCCTATGGTGGTGGGTATACAAATTTTTCCCAGTATATTAGGTCGTGTTTTTGAGGAAATTGGATTGTCGAAAGTCGGCAACTTTTTATATCCAAAAATATGCAACAAAAATTTTTCTCAAAATTCTAATGAGTGGGATTTTTGGAATTCATGTTGGTGTGTTGTTGCATATGATGGTTTCTTTATTAAAATAAATAAATTTATGGCCATAAGCCAGCAGGTGCTATTTTATGTTAATGTCATTAAATTCACATTTTTCGCTAAATGGTTATAAAATAATACATTGTGGCTTAGGACATATTTTTATTTTTGACCGTCAATATAAAAATGTGTATTTGAAATTTCATTCAAATCGAAGGTCAAGCGTAATGGGAAAACATTTTGTCTTTAAGAATGTTTATTGAAAATTGTTTATAGAAAAAATTAAATATATTGATCAACATTTTGCCTTTGGACAATATTTCATTGAAATTTTAACTTTACAAAAAAAATTACTTTCAAAATTTATCTTTACACAGAAAACATTTCATTTTGTATTTTATTACGTGATTTTTATACCCTCCACCATAAGATGGGGGGTATACTAATTTCGTCATTCTGTTTGTAACTACTCGAAATATTCGTCTGAGACCCCATAAAGTATATATATTTTTGATTGCGTGACATTTTATGTCGATCTAGCCATGTCCGTCCGTCTGTCCGTCCGTCCGTCTGTCTGTCGAAAGCACGCTAACTTCCGAAGGAGTAAAGCTAGCCGCTTGAAATTTTGCACAAATACTTCTTATTAGTGTAGGTCGGTATTGTAAATGGTCCATATCGGTTCATGTTTTGATATAGCTGTCATATAAACAGATCTTGAGTCTTGACTTCTTGAGCCTCTAGAGGGCGCAATTCTTATCCGATTTGAATGAATTTTGGCACTACGTGTTTTGTTATGATATCCAACAACTGTGCCAAGTATGGTTCAAATCGGTTCATAACCTGATATAGCTGCCATATAAACCGATCTTGAGTCTTGATTTCTTGAGCCTCTAGAGTGTGCAATTCTTGTCCGATTGGAATGAAATTTTGCACGACGTGTTTTGTTATAATATCTAATAACTGTGCTAAGTATGGCGTAAATCGGTATAGAACCTGATATAGCTGCCATATAAACCGATCTTGGGTCTTGACTTCTTGAGCCTCTAGAGTGCGCAATTCTTATCCGATTGGAATGAAATTTCGCACGACGTGTTTTGTCTTGATATCCAACAACTGTGCCAAGTATCGTTCAAATCGGTTCATAACCTGATATAGCTGTCATATAAACCGATCTTGGGTCATGACTTGAGCCTCTAGAGGGCGCAATTCTTATCCGATTTTAATGAAATTTTGCACGATGTGTTTTGTTATGATATCCAATGATGTACAAAATTTCTGCCAAATCGGATAAGAATTGCGCCCTCTAGAGGCTCAAGAGGTCAAGATCTCAGATCGGTTTATATGGCAACTATATCAGGTAATGTACCGATTTGCGCTATACCTTGCACAGTTATTGGTGGTCATAACAAAACATCCCATGCAAAATTTCAGCCCAATCGGATAAGAATTGCGCCCTCCAGCGGCTCAAGAAGTCAAGATCCAAGATCGGTTTATATGGCAGCTATGCCAGGTTATAGACCGATTTGAATCATACTGAGCACAGTTGTTGAAATAATACCAAAACACCACGTGGTTCAAGAAGTCAAGATCCCAGATCGGTTAATGTGGCAGCTATATCAGGTTCTATACCGATTTACGACATACTTAGCACAGTTATTGGAAGTCATAACAAAACACCTCGTGCAAAATTGCAGCCAAATCGGATGAGAATCGCGCGCTCTATTGGCTCAAGAAGTCAAGATCCAAGATCGGTTTATATGGCAGCTATTTCAGGTTATAGACCGATTTGAATCATACCTATATGGCAGCAATATCTAAACATGGACCGATTAAAACCACACTTAGCGTCGTTGTTGCAAGTGATACCAAAACACTATGTGCAAAATTTCAGTTAAATCGGACAAGAATTGCGCAATCTAGAGGCTCAAGAAATCAAAACACAAGATCGGTTTTTATGGCAGCTATATCAAAACATGGACCGATTTGGCGCGTTTACAATACCAACCGACCTACACTAATAAAAAGTATTTGTGCAAAATTTCAAGCGGCTAGCTTTACTCCTTCGAAAGTTAGCGTGCTTTCGACAGACAGACGGACGGACATGGCTAGATCGACTTAAAATGACATGACGATCATGAATATATATACTTTCTGGGGTCTTAGACGCATATATTGAGGTGTTACAAACAGAATGACGAAATTAGTATACCCCCATCCTATGGTGGAGGGTATAAAACTTTAAAAATGTTTAAGAAAAATATAGTGTCGCAAAATGCACTGAGCAGGTACAAAAAATTTTGAGGTAGGTTTGGCAAAAGTTTGTCTTTTGAAAATTTTTCACTGAAATACTGTCTTTAGAAAAAAATTATTAAAATGTAGTCTTTCGAAAAAATTTTATTTTAATTTTGTCTTTAGTATGAATTGTAATGATATTTTGTTTTTAAAAAAATAATTTCGAGGGGTTCGGCCTGTGCTGAAGAGAATTTTACTTTAAATTATTAAAATATTGTCTTTAGGAAGTTTTGGCTTTAAAATGTTGTCTTTAAACAAATTTTATTTAAATTTGTTTAGAAAACATTGCATTAAAATTTTGTACTTAAGAAAAATAATTGTAATTTGGTCCTGGTCAGATCAAAATTTTGTCTCTGTAGAAAATTATAAATATGATATTCTGTCTATAGACAAAATCGAGCCCCTCCCCACCTGGCTACGTCCCTGGCTCCCATATAAACCGATATATCGAGTTGACTTTTTGAGCCCCTGGAAGCCGCAATTTTTGTCCGATTTGACTAAAATTTTGCATGTAGTGTTGGATTACAACCCCGACAAATCGGGCTTTGATACAATAGACAGATGCTTGGCACATATACACGCAAGCGCTCAACAAACCGCTGGCCGTTGGTCATGTTGTATAATATGGTGGACATTGCTGCATTTATTTCATACAACGAGATGAAGCCAATAAAAAGAAGTGACAGACGAGGGTCATTCCTACTGATGCAGACAAAACAATTGGCACTACCAAACATAGAGGAACGAGCGCAGAACAACCGCATATCCAATGATAAGGGACAAAAAAACTCATCAAAAAATAATAATGTTATAAAAAGATTTTTTTTTCTAATATTCATTATACGTGTCTAATTGGTAAATAATAACAAACCAAAACAAAACAAGTAAGAGCGTGCTAAGTTCAGCCGGGCCGAATCTTATATACCCTCCACAATGGATCGCATTTGTCAAGTTCTTTGCGCGGTATCTCTTTTTAGGCAAACAAAGAATTATGAATAAGAAATGTTATGGTATTGGAGCTATATCAAGTTATAGTCCAATTCGGACCATAAATGAATTGAATGCTGAACATTGTAGAAGACATTGTGTAATATTTCAGTTTATTCGGATAAGAATTGGCCCTTATAGGGGCTCAAGAAGCAAAATTGGGAGATCGATTTATATGGGAGCTGTATCAACCTATAGATCGGTTCAGACCATATTGGACACGTATGTTGAAGGTCATGGGAGTACAAAATTTCTGCCAAAACGGATAAGAATTGCGCCCTCAAGAGGCTCAAGAGGTCAAGATCTCAGATCGGTTTTATGGCAACTATATCAGGTAATGTACCGATTTGTGCTATACCTTGCACAGTTATTGGAAGTCATAACAAAACATCCCATGCAAAATTTCAGCCCAATCGGATAAGAATTGCGCCCTCCAGCGGCTCAAGAAGTCAAGATCCAAGATCAGTTTATATGGCAGCTATGTCAGGTTATGAGCAGATTTGAATCAAACTGAGCACAGTTGTTGTAAGTGATACCAAAACACCACGTGCAAAATTACAGCCAAATCGGATAAGAGAGAAGAGCCCTCTAGAAGCTAAAGCAGTCAAGACCCCAGATCGGTTTATATGGCAGCTATATCAGGTTTTATACCGATTTACGCCATACTTAACACAGTTACTGGAAGTCATAACAAAACACCTCGTGCAAAATTGCAGCCAAATCGGATGAGAATTGCGCGCTCTATTGGCTCAAGAAGTCAAGATCCAAGATCGGTTTATATGGCAGCTATTTCAGGTTATAGACCGATTTGAATCATACTTAGCACAGTTGTTGAAAGTGATACCAAAAAACCACGTGCAAAATTTCACTCAAAAAGTCAAGACCCAAGATCGGTTTATATGGCAGCTATATCTAAACATGGACCGATTAAAACCACACTTTGCGTAGTTGTTGCAAGTGATACCAAAACACTACGTGCAAAATTAGTCAAATCGGGCGATAATTGCGCCCTCTAGAGGCTCAAGAAGTCAAGACCCAAAATCGGATTATATGGCAGCTATATCAAAACATGGACCGATTTGACCCATTTACAATCCCAATCGACCTACACTAAGAAAAATTATTTGTACAAAATTTCAAGCGGCTAGCTTTACTCCTTCGAACGTTAGCTTGCTTTCGACAGACAGACGGACGGACATGGCTATATCGACTTAAAATGACATGACGATCAAGAATATATGTACTTTATGGGGTCTTAGACGCATATTTCGAGATGCCACAAACAGAATGACGAACTTAGTATACCTTCATCCTATGGTGGAGGGTATAAAAATAAAAATAAATGTTTTCATATAAAATTTCATACAAGAAGTACAAGGTGGACCTTATACTTTGTATAAGGGCAACGGATGACTCAACCGTCGCACTATGGCGCAGATTGAGGAAGCAGGTGGCGAAAATCAAAACTTGCATGTGTGCCTACGAAATTTTTAAAGAACCTATCTTATGTATTTAGAACATTCCAACGATTTCAAAAATGCTACCCACAAAAATGACAGATTTTTTGTTTAGGAGATATGGCCATTTAAAGATGACCTTTTTCGATTTTCAAAAAAAAAACATAATTTTTAGGCATTTTGTTTCGATTTCAAGTGTTATATTTCGAAAACTAGTTAAGGGATTGGAAGGATATACTTAATAAGTGTAAAATTATTAAAAAATAGTGATTTCTTTGAGCTTCTCCAGGTAAATCACTATTTAAAATGTACCAAAGTTTCAACTTTGATGGAAAATAAAAAAAATAGCCCATAATAACCCTCGCCATGTTTTCAAAATACGCTCTTCGAATGCCCCTTAATATAATTCAAAAAAGTTTGGTGCCCCCAGTTGAACCAATTTTTCAGGGGCAAATATGTAAAAAAAAAGGAATGTTTCAAGTATTCATATGGAGTGCATTACGGGGAAACCCACTAGTACGTTATTGTTATTTAAGGTATATGACATATATTTTTCATTCTGGAATGCTTTGGAAATTTCAGGTAAATGCCCATAGTTTCAACAATAATATCATAATCAGGTCATAGGTCCATGCCACTATGGACATATACCTAATCAGGTCATAGGTACCTAAAGTCACAATTAAACGAAGAACATAAAAGGTCATTCATAAAATGGTATTTCCAATTAAACGTATATGATCAGTAGGTATACCTAGATGATATTTTATTTCGTTACAACCTATTGAATTAATTTGTTATTTACCTGTAAACCTATGCCGAAATTTGTTCCCAATGTTGTCCTATAGACTTAAGATGGACAAAAATCTACCTTACAAGTTATCAAGTACGCGCTTGTTAAAAAGTACTTCATTTGCACACCAATACAAAAAGGTACCTGTTATTGAATACTATAAGTGCCAAATAACATAGTCCATGGATTAGTTAAGGAGTGAAATTATTTAACCTGTTTAGAAAGTCAACCACGCTAAAATTTTTGCCGAAGCTGCATTAAAATAACTCGTATAAAAACAAAATTTTGTCTGAACTAAATATAAAATTAAAACAAAATGGATTAAATCGAGCCCGTGAAAGATTCAACGTAAACTATCAGGACTGGCTTAAAGAGGACATCATCTTGTGTACATTGGTAAAAGAGATACCCACTACATCAACCGGAAAAGCAAAAGGAAGACTAAAAAAGAGGATGGAGGAATGTTCAGTTTACACAAGAAAGAGACTTACAAATGCCGCCAATAAATTGACCACTCTGCATTTATCGGAAGCGCTGTCTATCAAATATACAAAAGACAAACAAAAAGTTTGATCGCAGATTACAAAATCTGTTGCTGATATAAGCCCAAAGCGTTTAAAAAAAGATTAGAGAAAGCATTCCCACGCCTTCAAACACGCCCATTTAAAAGCATAGTTTGGAAGAACCCTTGACCTTGTTTATGAACTTTCCAAAGACAAATTGGACATAGTCCTTAGTATGTCCAATTTGTCTTTGGAAAGTTCATAAACAAGGTCAAGGGTTCTTCCAAACTATGCTTTTAAATGGGCGTGTTTGAAGGCGTGGGAATGCTTTCTCTAATCTTTTTTTAAACGCTTTGGGCTTATATCAGCAACAGATTTTGTAATCTGCGATCAAACTTTTTGTTTGTCTTTTGTATCGGCAAAAATTTTATCGTTAATCCAACATGGGGTTCACATTTTACCCACATATAGGCATATTACGCAAGCCAAATTAGATTCACGACGACTGCATACGGAATTTATGAAAGTTTCTGCGAAAACCAGCCGTAGCATCTTTTGGACCATACTTCAAAACGGCTGCTGGAAAGCCTTCCTAAAAATGAGGTGGCGACTCTTCCCATCAAACTTACATTGATCAGTAAATGGGGTTGCGATGGATCATCAGGACAGAGTATTTATAAGCAAAGGATATCTTCCGATGAAACAATACCGGACGCAAACATGTTTATGGCACCTGTTGTTCCTTTGCGACTATCATCTGAGGTTTCCCTTTACTGGAAAAATGCACGTCCTTCATCAGTACATTATTGCCGACCAACAATGTTTGCAAAGGAATCTGGAAAACTCAATAATGCAACGGTGAAGGATATTAAACAACAAATAAGCAAGATTAAGCCCACAGTGTTGAACATTGGTGAAGGGAAATATATTGAGTGCAGCTACGAGTTCCATCTGAGCATGGTTGACGGAAAAGTCGTAAACGAATGGACAGGAACAATATCAACATTGTCATGTCCAAGTTGTAAAAAGAGTCAGAAGAACTTCGGTAATTTGAACTATTCTACAAACAAGGAGAACTACGAATATGGCATGTCATCTTTGCATGCGAGGATACGGTGCATGGAATTCTTGCTATAATTGGCCTATACCCTAACACAAAAAAAAGAAGAAAAATTTGATGAAAATACATCAACTAAGGATGAGGAAAATATCAGAAAGAGGCGAATATTGCATTTTTTAAACAACTTGGACTAAAAGTAGACTATCCCAAGTACGGAAAATGATGATGAAAATGATGAAAAAATTATGAGGCAGTAAGTAGATTCACTGGAATTGAAAATCAAATCGGAAAAAGATTAGGAACTATTTTAAATGTCTTAAACTGCAAGGAAAGCATCAATTCTACAAAATATGGAGAATATGCACCAAAAACTGCAACACTTTTAGCGGAAAATTATCCACAGAAGAAATTGACTCCAACAGTCCATAAAATATTGGCACATGGCAAAGATGTAATTGACTATCAGTCGTTGCCAATTGGAGAGCTTTCTGAAGAAGCACTGAAGTTTCTAAACAAATTCTATAATACAGAATACGTTTTAAAGAATCACGGGTGAGGCAATATACAACATTTTGGCAGATTACCTATTTTTTTTTTCAAAGCGGCATGTTAAATCACGAAAAAAATTATAGTTTAGAAATGATTAGTCTTTAATACATAGATTCATATACGAATTCTGATAAAAATTTAACCGAAAGCTGTTCTTTTGTTTTGGTTAATAATTTTAAAACATATATATGTATATATTGTATATGCTGCAACGTTAGGTGGTTAAAGACATGGTACTATATTGCCATCCTCACTTTGCAGTTTTTCTATTTGTGTCCAAAAGCAAAAGAGCTTTTCGGGGCACGTTGTTGTCTTCCGAAAACTGAATAACCTATAAAAAAAATTTATTTAAAATATACGGAAGCAAAATATTCGTCACTTAAAGATCCTTCCTTAATAAAATTGTTGTGAAACCATTCGTTAAAGATTCGGGAAGTCATCCAAGGTTTTTTTGAGTATCCATAAGAAAGTGGGTTGTCAAAACCTTTGAAGCAACTAGGTTTCTTCTTTGCCTTTCCTATATTTTGTGTATGAATGGAGTGATTTTTTCAACATTAAATGAAAGCACTTCGCTACTTATATATAATGATCTTATTTCATGACGTTTTTAAAATTTGGTTAACCATCCATCACTAGCAGTAAAATAGCTTTCTGGCTGATCGGGGTACATTTCTTTTAAAATTGACCTTGCTTTTGTTTTAACTATATGTCCTGTCATAGTGTTTTTCTTTTCCCGCTGATTCGTAGACCAAGCATGAAGTCGTTTTTCCGTCCGTTTCTTCGTATTCGGTGTTGTGCAAATTTTTTTTCTTTGCTCCTTGTTAAGTACTGCCAAATGCATTAATTATTTTGTATTTTTTGGATTTATTTATAGCTGATGGATGATTTTGTCACATTAAAACATATAATCTGCACTCACGCCATTATGAAGTCTTAGAAGAATTTCAGTTTTTGTTTCCAAAGACAAGGCGTTTGTTTTATATATATATTGGGTTGCCCAAAAAGTAATTGCGAATTTTTCATATAGTCGGAGTTGAAAAATTTTTTCACAGCTTGTGACTCTGTAATTGCATTCTTTCTTCTGTCAGTTATTAGCTGTTACTTTTAGCTTGCTTTAGAAAAAAAGTGTAAAAAAAGTATATTTGATTAAAGTTCAATCAAAGTTTTATACATTCCCATGCAAATGTTTATGGATATAGTTGAGTTGATCAAAGTTTTATTAAATATATATATATATATATATATATATATATATATATATATATATATATATATATATATATATATATATATATTGGGTTGCCCAAAAAGTAGTTGCGAATTTTTTAAAAGGAAGTAAATGCATTTTTAATAAAACTTTGATCAACTCATCTATATCCATAAACATTTGCATGGGAATGTATTAAGTAATATTGACAATAATATTACTCCGAATCAGCTTTTTGATTTCGGACACTTTGAACCATATGACATCATCGATGCCGTCAAATCTATTAAATCTAATGCTGTAGGATCTGATCTAATTGATCCTAAATTTTTAAAAATTATATTTCCCCATATTCTGCCTTACATTTGTTATTTCTTTAACAATATTATATTAAGGAGCTGCTAACCACAATCCTGGAAACAGGCAAGAGTAGTCCCGGTACCGAAAAATAATCAAGAATTTAGACCTACAGCATTACTTTCATATATTTCGAAGAAATTTGAACACCTTTTGAACAAACAAATTTCGCAACATATTGGGGATAACTCACTTTTAACCAAACTCCAATCATGATTCCGGCCGAAGCATAATTGCACTACTGCACTTTTGACAGATGTTAAAGATATATGAAGTAATATTAACCGCAACAAAATCGCTTTTCTGGTTCTTTTAGATCATTCTAAGGCGTTTGACTCTGTTGACCCCAAAATTCTCTGTCTTAAACTTAAACATATTTTTAAATTTTCCGAATCTTCAACAAATCTGATTCATTCCTATCTTTCTAATCGTAGCCAATCTGTATCAGTTGGAAATCGTAATTCTAGATGCCTTCTAGATGCCTTCCATCAAACTTTTTGTTTGTCTTTTGTATCGGCAAAAATTTTATCGTTAATCCAACATGGGGTTCACATTTTACCCACATATAGGCATATTACGCAAGCCAAATTAGATTCACGACGACTGCATACGGAATTTATGAAAGTTTCTGCGAAAACCAGCCGTAGCATCTTTTGGACCATACTTCAAAACGGCTGCTGGAAAGCCTTCCTAAAAATGAGGTGGCGACTCTTCCCATCAAACTTACATTGATCAGTAAATGGGGTTGCGATGGATCATCAGGACAGAGTATTTATAAGCAAAGGATATCTTCCGATGAAACAATACCGGACGCAAACATGTTTATGGCACCTGTTGTTCCTTTGCGACTATCATCTGAGGTTTCCCTTTACTGGAAAAATGCACGTCCTTCATCAGTACATTATTGCCGACCAACAATGTTTGCAAAGGAATCTGGAAAACTCAATAATGCAACGGTGAAGGATATTAAACAACAAATAAGCAAGATTAAGCCCACAGTGTTGAACATTGGTGAAGGGAAATATATTGAGTGCAGCTACGAGTTCCATCTGAGCATGGTTGACGGAAAAGTCGTAAACGAATGGACAGGAACAATATCAACATTGTCATGTCCAAGTTGTAAAAAGAGTCAGAAGAACTTCGGTAATTTGAACTATTCTACAAACAAGGAGAACTACGAATATGGCATGTCATCTTTGCATGCGAGGATACGGTGCATGGAATTCTTGCTATAATTGGCCTATACCCTAACACAAAAAAAAAGAAGAAAAATTTGATGAAAATACATCAACTAAGGATGAGGAAAATATCAGAAAGAGGCGAATATTGCATTTTTTAAACAACTTGGACTAAAAGTAGACTATCCCAAGTACGGAAAATGATGAAAAAATTATGAGGCAGTAAGTAGATTCACTGGAATTGAAAATCAAATCGGAAAAAGATTAGGAACTATTTTAAATGTCTTAAACTGCAAGGAAAGCATCAATTCTACAAAATATGGAGAATATGCACCAAAAACTGCAACACTTTTAGCGGAAAATTATCCACAGAAGAAATTGACTCCAACAGTCCATAAAATATTGGCACATGGCAAAGATGTAATTGACTATCAGTCGTTGCCAATTGGAGAGCTTTCTGAAGAAGCACTGAAGTTTCTAAACAAATTCTATAAAAAAAATATAGATTACAGAATACGTTTTAAAGAATCACGGGTGAGGCAATATACAACATTTTGGCAGATTACCTATTTTTTTTTTCAAAGCGGCATGTTAAATCACGAAAAAAATTATAGTTTAGAAATGATTAGTCTTTAATACATAGATTCATATACGAATTCTGATAAAAATTTAACCGAAAGCTGTTCTTTTGTTTTGGTTAATAATTTTAAAACATATATATGTATATATTGTATATGCTGCAACGTTAGGTGGTTAAAGACATGGTACTATATTGCCATCCTCACTTTGCAGTTTTTCTATTTGTGTCCAAAAGCAAAAGAGCTTTTCGGGGCACGTTGTTGTCTTCCGAAAACTGAATAACCTATAAAAAAATTTATTTAAAATATACGGAAGCAAAATATTCGTCACTTAAAGATCCTTCCTTAATAAAATTGTTGTGAAACCATTCGTTAAAGATTCGGGAAGTCATCCAAGGTTTTTTTGAGTATCCATAAGAAAGTGGGTTGTCAAAACCTTTGAAGCAACTAGGTTTCTTCTTTGCCTTTCCTATATTTTGTGTATGAATGGAGTGATTTTTTCAACATTAAATGAAAGCACTTCGCTACTTATATATAATGATCTTATTTCATGACGTTTTTAAAAATTGGTTAACCATCCATCACTAGCAGTAAAATAGCTTTCTGGCTGATCGGGGTACATTTCTTTTAAAATTGACCTTGCTTTTGTTTTAACTATATGTCCTGTCATAGTGTTTTTCTTTTCCCGCTGATTCGTAGACCAAGCATGAAGTCGTTTTTCCGTCCGTTTCTTCGTATTCGGTGTTGTGCAAATTTTTTTTCTTTGCTCCTTGTTAAGTACTGCCAAATGCATTAATTATTTTGTATTTTTTGGATTTATTTATAGCTGATGGATGATTTTGTCACATTAAAACATATAATCTGCACTCACGCCATTATGAAGTCTTAGAAGAATTTCAGTTTTTGTTTCCAAAGACAAGGCGTTTGTTTTATATATATATTGGGTTGCCCAAAAAGTAATTGCGAATTTTTCATATAGTCGGAGTTGAAAAATTTTTTCACAGCTTGTGACTCTGTAATTGCATTCTTTCTTCTGTCAGTTATTAGCTGTTACTTTTAGCTTGCTTTAGAAAAAAAGTGTAAAAAAAGTATATTTGATTAAAGTTCAATCAAAGTTTTATACATTCCCATGCAAATGTTTATGGATATAGTTGAGTTGATCAAAGTTTTATTAAATATATATATATATATATATATATATATATATATATATATATTGGGTTGCCCAAAAAGTAGTTGCGAATTTTTTAAAAGGAAGTAAATGCATTTTTAATAAAACTTTGATCAACTCAACTATATCCATAAACATTTGCATGGGAATGTATTAAGTAATATTGACAATAATATTACTCCGAATCAGCTTTTTGATTTCGGACACTTTGAACCATATGACATCATCGATGCCGTCAAATCTATTAAATCTAATGCTGTAGGATCTGATCTAATTGATCCTAAATTTTTAAAAATTATATTTCCCCATATTCTGCCTTACATTTGTTATTTCTTTAACAATATTATATTAAGGAGCTGCTAACCACAATCCTGGAAACAGGCAAGAGTAGTCCCGGTACCGAAAAATAATCAAGAATTTAGACCTACAGCATTACTTTCATATATTTCGAAGAAATTTGAACACCTTTTGAACAAACAAATTTCGCAACATATTGGGGATAACTCACTTTTAACCAAACTCCAATCATGATTCCGGCCGAAGCATAATTGCACTACTGCACTTTTGACAGATGTTAAAGATATATGAAGTAATATTAACCGCAACAAAATCGCTTTTCTGGTTCTTTTAGATCATTCTAAGGCGTTTGACTCTGTTGACCCCAAAATTCTCTGTCTTAAACTTAAACATATTTTTAAATTTTCCGAATCTTCAACAAATCTGATTCATTCCTATCTTTCTAATCGTAGCCAATCTGTATCAGTTGGAAATCGTAATTCTAGATGCCTTCCAGTTTCACGAGGAGTTCCTCAAGGTCCGATATTATTAGGCCCTCTCCTTTTTCTTTATACACCAATGACCGTCCCAAACAGTTGCAGAGTTGGAGTATACATATGTATGCCGATAATGTTTAACTGTATATAAGCACGTCAGCTGAAAAAATAAATGATACCATAGATCGTCTGAATAACGATATTTACAATACTAATGCGTGGGCGAATGCGGATGGCCTTCAATTGAATCCCTCGAAGTCAAAATGCATAGCCATTTCCAGAAATCGCACAATATAGCCGCTAAATATTAATTTTGTAATTAATAGTTCTGCAATCGAAATGGTGACCTCAGCGAGTAATCTTGGCGTAGTTTTTGATGATACATTATCATGGGCGGATCAAATTAACTCGGCAGTTGGCAAGACGTATGGTGTATTAAGGACCTTATATATGAGTCGCTCGTATACTCCCATAGAAATCACAATTCTCTTGGAAAAAACATATATCCTGCCAAAACTTTTATATTCTTGTGAAATTTTTTCAAATTGTGATGCAGTTCTTAAAAATAATTTACCTGTTGCCTTTAATGATGTTTCTAAATATATTTTTGGTTTGCGTAGGAGAGATCGGATGTCGGACTTTGCCAAACAGTTATATGGTGTCTCTTTCGATACATACCTTAAAATACGTTCGCTACTGGCACTGCACAAAATAATATACACAAATAAGCCGTCTTATTTGTCTGCTATACTTCGTTATGCTAATTCTAGTACTTAAAGTACAAGTGTTTCAAATACGACACCAATATCCAATATCGGAGCAACAGTTTTTTATAAGTGCAATACGCCTCTGGAATACTCTTCCCAATAATATCCAAACTTTTAATAATATCCAAACAAACAAGTGTTTCAAATACGACACCAATATCCAATATCGGAGCAACAGTTTTTTATAAGTGCAATACGCCTCTGGAATACTCTTCCCAATAATATCCAAACTTTAAGTAACGAAAAACAGTTTAAATCTTCGATTTTTAATCATTTTTAACATGTTCAAGTTAAACAAAAATTCGAGAAAATTTATTTATAGAATTTAACCCCCTTGTTGATACACATTGTTGAAATGCGAAAATGCATATGTACAATATATAAAATTTACTATATAGTTATTTTATACAATTTATAAACTTTTTTTCTCTTTTATTAATTTGATCTCTGAATTTTCATTGCTGCCTTCAATTTGTTAAAAATAAAATATATCGTAACTTCGTTACAAGCGATGTATGTAGATCCAATTGTTGATATAATAGACTTCCATTTCGAATCTGTTCACTCTACCAAATCTTTTGACCCAAGTAGTACTGTATTACTTGGGTCTCATGTAGACCAAACTATCAAGGCTTTTTTGGAGAAAAGGTCCAGATGCGAAAAAATTCAGGAAAGGGTAACTGTTTTTGGTGAAACGCGAAAATCGAACGGTCTGACAGAGACAGAGACAAATAACACATTTGTAGCATTACCTACATTAATATGCATTTTTAGAAACCTAAGACCCAAAACTTCGTCTGGATTAGATACTATTCCAAATATTGTGTTAAGAAATCTTTCACAAAATGTTATAATGGACTACTGTGTCTTGTTTAATAACATAATCAACAATTCGTAATTTCCGAGTGAATGGAAAAAGGCGAAAGTAATAATAATACCCAAAAGAGATAAGGATGCTTCCCAACCGAAGAATTTATGACCAATCAGTTTATTGCCTAACATTAGCAAAGTATTCGAAATGTGCATCAATAATAATATTATTATTATCAAATATCAATAGACTTAGAAAAAAACATTTGATAGCATATGGATCCAGGGACTAGTCTGCAAGCTAATCCGCTATAAGTTCCCACTCAGTCTTATTATATTATTGGGTTGCCCAAAAAGTAATTGCGGATTTTTCAAAAGAAAGTAAATGCATTTTTAATAAAATTTAGAATGAACTTTAATCAAATATACTTTTTTTACACTTTTTTTCTAAAGCAAGCTAAAAGTAACA
Organism: Stomoxys calcitrans; assembly: GCF_963082655.1. Lineage (NCBI taxonomy): Eukaryota > Metazoa > Arthropoda > Insecta > Diptera > Muscidae > Stomoxys > Stomoxys calcitrans. The sequence continues at coordinate 50,571,603 of NC_081552.1, read as the reverse complement.
GCTGATAACTGACAGGAGAAAGAATGCAATTACAGAGTCACAAACTGTGAAAAAATTTGTCATCGCCGACTATATGAAAAATCCGCAACTACTTTTTGGGCAACCCAATATTATTTAACAGGTTAGCCGGTAAATCATTTGCAGCCAACCACAGGAATATGTTAAGTAAAACATAAAAAGTTTTTAATGGTCTCCAACAGGGAACTGTTAATTGAACACTGGACCTAATCAACAGAATAGACAATATTATCTCTACAGACTGGCAAATAAAGATTAACACCCTAAAATGCGAAACAATTTTATTTCGTCCAACAGTAGATAAATGCAATCATAATATCAAGAGAAAATAGATAACCTTTGGAATTCAGTCAAGGATAAATCATGTTACACAGTAAATTACCTAGAAATATATCTGGACAAATTTTATATTATGACAAACATGTTGTCAACACAATACAAAAGGCTAAGAGGGCATTTTTTGCGTTTAAAAATCTATTCTATTCTAAGTACTTAGAAGAAAAGGTTAAGATAATTATGTACAGAATATTAATAAGGCCAATAATAACATACGGATATTCTATATGGTTTAACATCTCACCTTCATACATGGAAATAATTCGTGTTTTTGAAAGGAAATGTTTATGGATATGCACGTCTCTGAACAGAACCTCTGAGAGTAATTATGAAAGATATATGTCTAACTTAAAATTATACAATCGCGCGAATATCAGCAGAATTGACAACTTCATGATACATATAATTCGTATATAAATCTAATAATGGCTCCATACCACACTGAAATAATGTATATTAAAAACTAAATTCTAAAAGACTTTGTCAACCCAGAATCGTTCATGTTTCTCGACAATAAACATCTTATGCAAATTGTACATGGCATCCCTATTTTCTATCATTTACATAGAAGGGCCAATGAACTATCTGTTGACTACAACAGGACGGATTGGAATAATGTTAGGTTTGACACATCAATCCCAGATTTAGACAAAGAGATTGCAGTAAGTATAAATAATAGTAAATATTGGTGGCTAACGCGACAATAAATGTCTCTTTTACCTAACCTTACGACCCTTTTTATACCCACCACCGAAGGATGGGGGTATATTCATTTTGTCATTCCGTTTGCAACACATCGAAATATCCATTTCCGACCCCATAAAGTATATATATTCTTGATCAGCGTAAAAATCTAAGACGATCTAGACATGTCCGTCCGTCTGTCTGTTGAAATCACGCTACAGTCTCTAAAAATAGAGATATTGAGCTGAAATTTTGCACAGATTCTTTTTCTTTCATAAGCAGGTTAAGTTCGAAGATGGGTTATATCAGACTATATCTTGATATAGCCCCCACATTTATTATCCGATTTTGATGAAATTCGGGACAGTGAATTGTGTAAGGCCCATCGACATCCTTCGTTAATTTGGTCCAGATCAGCCCAGATTTGGATATAGCTGCCATATAGACCGATTCTCCGATTTAGGGTCTTAAGCCCATAAAAGCCACATTTATTATTCGATTTTGCTAAGGTTTGGGACAGTGAGTTGTCTTAGGACCCTTGACATATTTCTTCAATTTGGCTCAGACCGGTTCAGATTTGGATATAGCTGCCATATAGACCGATTTCTTGATTTATGGTTTTGGGCCCATAAAATGCTCATTTATTGTCCGATGTCGCCGAAATTTGGAACAGTGAGTTAAGTTAAGCCCCTTGATATATTTCTGCAATATCGCACAAATCGGTCCAGATTTGGATGCAGCTTCCATATAGACCGATATCTAGGTTTTAGGTTTTGGGGCCATAAAAGGCGCATTTGTTGTCCGATGTCGCTGAAATTTGAGACAATGAGTTTGGTTAGGCTCATCGACGTCCTTCTTAAATTTTGCCCAGATCGGTCCAGATTTGAATATAGCTCCCATATAGACCGATCTCTGGATTTAAGGTTTAGGGCCCATAAATGAGGCACTTATTGTCCGATTTCGCCGAAATTTGGGACAGTGCTTTGTGTTAGGCTCTTCGACATGTTTATGCAAGTTGGCTCAAATCGGTCCAGATTTGTGTATAGCTGCCATGTAGACCGATATCTTGATTTAAAGTTTTGGCCCCATAAAAGGCGCATTTATAATCCGATTTCACTGAAATTTGACACAGTGACTTATGTTCGGCTTTTCGACATCCGTGTCGGATATAGTTCAGATCGGTATGAGGTATATGAGTATAAGGTATGAAATTTTCACCGAATTTTGATGAAAGGTGGTTTACATATATACCCGAGGTGGTGGGTATCCAAAGTTCGGCCCGGCCGAACTTAACGCCTTTTTACTTGTTATACATAGAAATAGTCCATGTAATGATTTTTCAATGTTTTCATTACCCACATATTGTTTAAATAATTCATAAGTGAACAACAATGCTAGTTTATTATATTAATAATAGTTTTATAATAATATAAAATATACTAGAGAACACCCCCTAGGGGTCATTGTATAATAAAATTTATCCAAACTATTGTTTATTGTAGTATAAATAGCATTAAGGTATTTGAAATAAATAAACATAAAGCAGTAAGAATTCAATGTTAAGTTCATTATTAGATAAAATATTAACGAATTAAAAAAAAAAACTATAATTTACAAACATTTGAAAACAACAAATAAATGTTTCAATCAAAAAATTAAAAATATTCAAAACAGCACTTTATTTTGTCCGACAGTGTATGTATATATTTATATATATCGCATATATATACAAATCTGAACCTATTTGCTCAGACTTAAAACTATTCTTTTTCTACACCTGTAAGTCATATTTGTCGAATTTCTTGAAGATCGGCCTGTCCATTGATTTTAACGACACCTTTGAGTTCAAATTCCCCACTGTGCGCCGTTTGGCCTCGGCTTTTAATCCACTGGTCTTACATTCGATTTAAATTATTGAGTTCCTAGAGGGCATAATTCTTATCCAATTTGGCAGAATAGCTTAGCTTTCATATAAACCATACCTCCGATTTGATAACTTGAAGTCCCAAAATGGAATATTTTAATAGCTATTTTTTTCAAATGCTTGTTTTTGTTAAACTTACTTTTTTCAGGCGTTTCATTGCCTTCTTTCCGATTCCATTTCGTTTCTTCCCTCCCTCTTCCGTTCATTAAATCAGACTGCAGTGTTTTTTTGTTTTTTAATAATTTTTATTTTTTTTATATTTACCATCATATATAATTAATATATAATGCTTTATGACAAAGTATTACATTTTATCATTTTTTGTTTTTTTTTTTGTATGTTTTTCGTATTGTTTCATTTTTGTTATGTACGTAAAATTGATGTTGTTGTGGTTGGTTGACATTTTTGTTTGTTTTTGTTTTTCCGTTTTTAATATAATTTTATGTATGCATATGAAAGGATAAATGATGTTGTAATGCAATTTTTTTTTTTGTTTTCTCTTGTTTTTCTTTGAGTGTGTTTTGCTTAGAAAGACGACAATGCTACAAAGCAATTGTTCTTATAGTTTGTTTGGTTTTTTCTTTTGGATAGGGAAAGGGTTTATGGGAATTGGGTATATATGCATTTACTTTATATTTTCCTTCTTTTATCTTGTTTTGACTGTGATTTTCTTCATCTGAGTGTTTAAGTGTAGACTAGGCCTGGGAGAGAGACAAGGGTGAGTGTGGGGCGGATGATGAGCTGTGTGTAAAGTTGTGTTGTTGTTCTTATCTTGGTTACCTGTCATGGTGATTATGATGTTGGTTAATTGTTGTGGTTTTTTGCAAATATTATATGTATATTTTTAAGGGATTTTTTGAAAGGTTTTTTGTTTTCCATCTAAAGTACTTTACCCAAAATAAATGCAACTAAAAGGATATGATAAGAAATTATATTGAAATGTTTTTTTCTTTCTTTTTAAAAGGAGATTTTTTTGGTTTTTTCTTAGAAAATTAGAGTTCAGTTTGAATGCCTTTTCCTTTACTTTAAATGTTGCCCAAAAAAATTTTTTGTTTTTTGTTCTTTTCTTTTTTTTTTGTGTGTTTTACGTTATATTCCTTGTATCAGTCATTTCATTTATAGGGGATCCAGTTTTTTTTTTTAATTTTTATAATATTTGCAAAATAAGTTTTTTGTGGTTGTGTTGGCTTTTTATTATAAATGTTAAAATTTTTTGTGTGTTTGTTATTTTTAAAGAAATATTGCATTTTTACACATATTCATTTGTTTTCAATAATGTACACTTACTAAGCTTAGGTAATGTTTGTTTTTGGGAGAGGGGCGGGAGGAAAAGGGAAGGTATGTGTTGCATAGAGGATATCTTTCCTATAGTTTTGAATTTTACACAACTTTACGTTACGGTATGTTTACTTTTTATTTTATTTTTGTTTTTCAAAAAAGGTTTTCATTATGGGAAGGTAGGGGTGGGCTGGGGTAGCTGACTAATTCTATTCACTAAATTAAGGAGGGGGTTATGTTCTGTTTCTTGTTTTAGGTAGTTATAGTTTTAGGCTTAAAACATATTTAGTTTTTTGTTATTTTTTCAAATTACTCCTTAATTGCCTTAAAATCTACCATAATTTTATTTGATAAAATTGCTAATCCACCTTAATTTTTTTTTTAATTTCTGCTTTGTTTTTCATACATTGGCTATTATTTTATCAGAGTTTTTTACGATTTAATCATTTGTTTTTTACGAAATGCTTTTAAAAGCCAATTTGTGTGTTTTTCATGTTTATCATCTTGTGTTCATTTCTTTTTTGGGATTAATTTTACTTTAAGCTAAGACTTAATGACTAAACAGTTGGCTATATTACAGGGTCCAAACTTACAAACTACTATGGGCTTAATGAGGAAGGAGGGGGAGATTTGGTTTTAGGGAGAGGCTATATGCTGTCTATTTTCATAATTCTTTTTATTCATTACGTTTAAGTAGTCAACACTAAATATTAGTAAACAATAATTTATAATTATTAATAATATATATATTTATATAAACGCACGAGCATTATATTTTTTCTTATGTTTTTGTTTTATTTTATTCTTCGTATATTTAATAAGCATTTTTCTTTGTTTTTATGTTCTTTAAAAATAATTAAAAGATTATAATGTATAAAAAACCATTTTAAATTACAAAATAAAATATATATTTATATGGCATGTATTAAAAAACAAAAATAAAAATAATAATAAAATATATGAAGTTTTGAGTATATAATAGTATGTGTGTGTGTATGTAAAAGTATAAGAAAATAAAAATAATAATAAAATATTGCATTTTAACGTTTTATAGAAACGTGTAGGAAAACAAAAATAATAGCAGAAAAATTTAAATATCGATATCGAATGAATCGATTTCAATAATGAAATTTGTGTGTTAATATTAAAGCGAGCTATAAAAAAAAAGATGAAATTTCAATGTAGAGAAACCCATATAAGCAAGGCTGAAAGAAGTTTATGGATATTTGAATTGAAAGTCTATCTGGTTGCATTGATTTGTGTTAAAATAAAAACGGCCCGGAGAATTTCAATTTCTTTCGAATTAAATTCTTAACATCGATACAATTTTTTATGGATAAAAAATCATTACTCATGAGATATCGATTAAATTTAGACTCAAAAGATGGATTGCTCTGATTGTAAAGTTTTCACATGATGTCGATAATTATACAGAACAACATTGGACTGTTAATCTATGTAGCACAACTGACTTATGCTTTATAAGATTTTCAGCCTTATTCATAAATCTAAATAAAGCCTTAAAAAAGATTTATTTGATTTATAACAAATCTACATTAAGTTTTGTGAATAAGGCCGTTTGAATTTATTCAGGAGTAATTTCGATAATGAAATATATTTTTTGTTAGAATCAATAAGAAAAATTCAGATTTGAAGTTTCTTTAGGTCATAGTTCTTAAAACGATAAATACAAAATGATTAATCATAAGACAACAATTGTCTATGCAGTAATCGTCAAATATTCAAATAAAGAAAATGGATTGAATTAAAACTCACAGTTTATTATCTTTTAAGTTATACTTCCTAAACACATCGATAAAATATATCGCAATGACAAAAAAAAAAGAATTTTCATATTGAAGTTCGATTAAAGATTTTTATAGAACGACCAAAAGAGCTAATTTCTTTATATAGTGATAAAGTCTATGGCATTGATAACAAAACTATTTCACATAACACAGAAATCGTTTACATAGTTATCGTTACATATCGAATTAAAAAAATTTAATTAAGTCTAACAGCTTTTGTTTTGTCAACTAAAATCGAAATATATCGCACCGATAACAAAACGATTTTTCATAAGTCACCAATAAACACAATATCTCTTTAATTGCGGCTCACTTAAATATTTTCAAACAATTATATAACAAAAAAAAAAAAAATAAAACAAATAAAAAAATACATATTAAATCATTTATTCAATGTTGTCTGTTTTTATTGTGTTATGGTAATTTCTTTTGTTGTTGTGTTAAAGATTTTTTTTTTAATTTATAGAAGTATATCACAATTTTAAAAATTTGCTTGATTTTCGTTACGATTTTCTTTTGTATGCTTGTATTCATACTTTGCAATACAAAATAAATAAAAATAAAATAAAATCTTAGGGAAAAAATTCGTTTGCATTTTTTCGTTATGTATTGTTTTCTTTTTGTTAAAAAGAAGTTAACGGGAAACAGGTAGCTATAAATAAAATAATCTGTGATGTGGGATTTAAAAAAAAATATTAAAACAATTTTAAAAAAGTTGTCAATAGTTGTGAAACAAGGTATACAAAAAGGATCTTTTAAAAATGATAAATGTGAAAAAACATAAGAAAAGAATAGAAAACAATAATTAAAAAAAAAACTTAAAGAAGTTAAAACTTGAAAAAAAATAAACCCAATTTTCGTATTAAAAATTTCACATTTTAACAATAAAACCTAAACGACAGTTATAAAATATTTACAATTTTAAAATATTTGCATGAGGTCAAACGATTACAAGATGTTATAGATTGTTATCGAAAAAGTTATCGATTTTTATCAAATCTATGAAAAATCAACATTGTTCAATTTTTGATAACTTTTGGTAATCGGAGTGTCCTTGAAAATTTGAAATATGTGATATGTTATAGATTTAATTCCGTGGATCCACTAACAAAATTAAAATTGAAATTCAAACATATATGTATATTGATTTGTAATACAGGCGTTGCAAATCAAAGCGGTTTTTTTCGGTAACTTTTGTAGTCTAAATTAAGGCCGAAACAGAATGAACATATTGAGCTTTGTTTTTGAGTGTCGAGTTGCTAAAAGTGCAACTCTGTTAAAAAATTTTCAACCTTGACGCTTGAAAGTGAGCGTCATTCCTCGCTGCCACATGTGAAGTAGTGTTTTTAGTCGTCAGAGTTAAAAAATTGTTTTACTTTTGCGGGTTGATTTTTTGATTTTTTGACTTTTGCTCAACGCGACGCTCCTCAACTCGCTCATTCTGTTTAGGCCTTTACAGCTGCAATGCAGAAGTACCGAAAAATAGTATAGAAGTACGTTTACGATGAACACTAAATCCGATTTTATGACCTTTCCTTGATTTAAGTGCTAAATCCTGTGTTTAATGGAAGGTTATACCATGGACAAATATATCCGATTTTTAATTGGATAAATAAAACCGATTTCATGGCTGAATAATCGATAAAAGTACCAAAATATACAACTGTTTCAAGAATTGTGTATGGATGTGTGTGATATGCACATTCATTTATGCGCATGTGTGCTTGTGTATGTCACTAAAATTACCAAAACGCAGTGTAAACGGACTGTATTTATTTTTGGGTTTTTCCAAATCCTGATCATAAAAATTTCAATGTAAACGTGTTATAGGTCAATTTTTAATTCTAATTCTATTCAGCACAAGGAACATGTTATCGCATGAAATCGGTAGCTACACATTGCAACTATGCCTTGAAATTTAATGTGCATTTGGTTTACAGTGCAAAGTACGTGTTATCGGCTGTTATCGATAACTATCAAGTGCAATTAAAGGTAATTAAGGAAAAAAAGTTATTGGATCTTATCGCTTGATACTGACAGCTAACCAGTGCAACTGTTTGTAATAGTCCTTACAATGGAAATTACTTTTATGAGCTTCTAATAGCTGATATCGATATGTTCTTTAAATTTGAAAATGGTTTAAAAAATCAAAACGATTAGAATAAAATAACAAGTAAAAGCGTGCTAAGTTCGGCCGGGCCGAATCTTATATACCCTCCACCATGGAGCGCAGTTGTCGAGTTCTTTTCCCGACATCTCTTCTTAGGCAAAAAGTGATATAAGAAAAGATTTGCTCTGCTATTAGAGCGATATCAAGATATGGTCCGGTTTGGACCACAATTAAATTATATGTTGGAGGCCTGTGTAAAATGTCAGCCAATTCGAGTAAGAATTGCGCCCTTTGGGGGCTCAAGAAGTAAAATAGAGAGATCGATTTATATGGGAGCTGTATGGGGCTATAAACAGATTTAGACCATAATCAACACGTATGTTGATGGTCAAGAGAGGATCCATCGTACAAAATTTCAGGCAAATCGGATAATAATTGCGACTTCAAGAGGCTCAAGAAGTCAAGATCCCAGATCGGTTTACATGGCAGCTATATCAGGTTATGAACCGATTTAAACCTTATTTGACACAGTGGTTGAAAGAAAAAATAAAAAATAAAAAAGTCATGCAAAATTTCAGCCAAATCAGGTAGGAATTGCGTCCTCTAGAAGCTCAAGAAGTCAAGTCCCCAAATCTGTTTATATGACAGCTATATCAGTTTATGAGCCGATTTGAACCATTTTTTCACACTTGTTGGATATCATAAAAAAAACATGTCGTGCAAAATTTCATTCCAATCTGATAAGAATTGCGCACTTTAGAGGCTTAAGAAGTCAAGACCCAAGATCGGTTTATATGGCAGCTATATCAGGTTATGGACCGATTAGGACCATACTTGGCACAGTTGTTGAATATCATAACAAAACACGTCGTGCAAGATTTCATTCCAATCGTATAAGAATTGCGCACTCTAGAGGCTCAAGAATTCAAGACCCAAGATCGGTTTATATGCCAGCTATATCAGATTATGGACCGATTTGAACCATATTTAGCACAGTTGTTGGATATCATAACAAAACACGTCGTGCCAAAATTCATTCAAATCGGATAAGAATTGGGCACTCTAGAGGCTCAAGAAGTCAAGACCCAAGATCGGTTTATATGGCAGCTATATCAGATTATGAACCAATTTGAACCATACTTGGCACAGTTGTTGGACATCATAACAAAACACGTCGTGCCAAAATTCATTCAAATCGGATAAGAATTGCGCACTCTAGAGGCTCAAGAAGTCAAGACCCAAGATCGGTTTATATGGCAGCTATATGAGATTATGAACCGATTTCAACCATACTTGGCACAGTTGTTGGATGTCATAACAAAACACGTCGTGCAAAATTTCGTGCAAATCGGATAAGAATTGCGCACTCTAGAGGTTCAAGAAGTCAAGACCCAAGATCGGTTTATATGGCAGCTATATCAAAACATGGACCGATATGGCCCATTTACAATACCAACCGACCTACACTAATAAGAAGTATTTGTGCAAAATTTCAAGCGG